>NW_023365541.1:0-53782 GCF_009762305.2 Zalophus californianus | reverse complement strand
TGTGGTTGCCTATTCCATATTTCTCTGTTATTTGTCATTTTAATCCCAGTTCATTCATTTTCACCCTGAGTCTCATCATTTGCATATTTTATTCTAAAATCGAGGCAAAAATAACTCCATCACTGACCAATACCAAGTTATTCAATATCAGAAAACAAAAACCAGTTTCAGTTTTTTTGTTTGTTCATTTGTTTGTTTCTATACTCACCAAAGGCTTGTAAACACTGTGGTGACTTTTATTTGTATAACCCTTTACTATTTCCACAGTACTCCATACATGTTATTTAATGCTGTTGTTACTGAATCCATGATAAAAAAGAGAATGCACAATTTGTTCAGAAAGATAACAAAAGGAAAGAACTATAGCAAAAGGAAAGAAAACTAATCCTAGCCTTAAACTTAACCCGTATAGAAAAACCAGGCAATGTTATTACCAATGGAAAGAAAATGGATAAGAATAAAACAAACAAACAAAAAACCAAAAAGCCTCAGAAAAAAATACAAAATGTTACACACACACACACACACACACACACACACACACACACACACACACTCTACTAAGTGGAGGAAAGAGTGGGTAAGACAGAATGATGTGAATGGGTGCGAAGGAGGCAATATGAGAAAGCTGTCAGATAGTGGATGAATAGACAGGTTGACAGGTGAGAGGAGGGGAGATGAATGCCAACATTGGAGAGAAAGTGTGAGGAAGGAGGCAGGATTTAGAAGAAAAATCTCACACTGAGAAATAGAAAATAGTGCCACCTGCTGGTAAACATGTAACACTTTTTTAAAAATACTCTTTTTTTTTTTTTTTAAATCATATTTAAGTTCAAGTTAGTTAACATATAGTGTATTATTAGTTTCAGAGGTAGAGGTCAGTGATTCATCAGTCTTATATAATACCCAGTGCTCATTACATCACATGCCCTTCTTAATGCCCATAACCCACTGACCCCACCCCCACCCACGACACCTCCAGCAACCCTCAGTTTGTTTTCTATAGTTAAGAGTCTCATGGTTTTCCTCCTTCTCTGTTTTTATCTTATTTTATTTTTCTTTCCCTTCCCCTATGTTCATGTTTTTTTTCTTAAATTCCACATATGAGTGAAATCATATGATATTTGTCTTTTTCTGACTGTTTTATTTCCCTTAGCATGATACACTTTAGGTCCATCCACTTTGTTGCAAATGGCAAGATTTCATTCTTTTGATCATCGAGTAATATTCCATTGTGTATATATGTGATATATATCTGTATCTATCTATCTATCTATCTATCTATCTATCTATCTATCTATCTATCATCTATCTATCTATCTATATCTATATCTATCTCACATCTTCTATATCCATTCATCTGTCAATGGACATCTGAGCTCTTTCCATATTTTGGCTATTGTGGACATTGCTGCTATAAACATTGGGGTGCATGTGGCCCTTTGAATCACTATTTTTGTACCTTTGGGTAAACACCTAGAAGTGAAATTGCTGGGTCAAATAGTTCTATTTTTAACTTTTTGAGGAATCTCCATACTGTTTTCCAGGCCAGGACTTTTGGTGTTGGAGATTTTTGATTACTGATTCCATTTATTTGCCGGTTATGGATCTGTTCAAATTTTCTATCTCGTCTTACAACAGTTTTGGTAATTTGTAGGTTTCTCGGAATTTGTCCATTTCTTCTAGATTGCCCAGTTTGTTGGCATATAATTTTTCACAGTATTCTCTTGTAATTGTTTGTAATTCTGTCGTGTTGTTTATGACCTCTCTTCCTTCATTAATGATTTTTATCTATTTAGGTCCTTTCTCTTTTCTTTTTGGTAAATCTGGCTAGGGATTTATCAATTTTATTGATTCTTTTGTAGATCTAGCTCTTAGTTTTGTTAATTGGTTCTGTTATTTTTCTGTTTCTATGTCATTTATTTTTATTCTAATCTTTATTATTCCCCTCCTGCTGTATTTAGGTCTTATTTGCTGTTCGTTTTCTAACTTCAGTACATGCAAGGTTAAGTTGTGTATTTGAGACTTTTCTTGCTTCTTACAGGCCTATATATAATTGCTATATGCTTCCTTCGTAGGACCACCTTTGCTGACATCCCAAAGGTTTTGGACTGTTATGTTTTCATTTTCATTTGCTTCCATGTACTTTTTTATTTCTTCTTTAATATTCTGGTTGACCCATTCATTCTTTAGTAGGATGATCTTTAAACTCCATGTATTAGTGTCTTTCCAAAATTTTCTTGTGGTTGACTTCAAATTTCATAACATTGTGGTCTGAAAATATACATGGTATGATCTCAGTCTTTTTGTACTTGTTGAGGGCTTATTCATGACCCAGTATGTGATCTATTCTGGAAAATATTCCATGTGCACTTGAAAAGAATGTGCATTCTGCTGCTTTGGGATGCAAAGCTCTGAATATATCTGTTAAGTCCATATGTTTCAGTCTGTCATTCAAAGTCATTGTTTCCTTGTTGAGCTTCTGCTTAGATGATCTATCCATTGCTGTAAGTAGGCATTAAAGTCCCCTATTATTATTGTATTATTATCAGTGAGTTTCTTTATGATGTTATTAATTGATTTATGTATTTGGGTGCTCCCAAGTTGGGGCATATTTACATTTGTTAGATCTCCTTGATGGATAAGCCTCTTAATTATGATATAATGCCTATCTTCATATCTTGTTATATTATTTGCTTAAAGGTCTAGTTTTTCTGAATATTTCCTTTCACTGCTTTCTGGCCTGCCAAGTTTCAGTGGAAAGAACTGCCGCCAACCTGATCTGTCTCCCCTTGTACGTTAAGGACTTTTTTTCCCTTGCTGCTTTCAGTATTATTTCCTTATCTTTGTATTTTGTGAGTTTGACTATGGTATGACTTGGAAATGGTCGACTTTTGTTGAATTTAATGGGAGTTCTCTGTGCTTCTTGAATTTTGATGTCTGTGTCCTACCCCAGATTAGGGAAGGTTGAATAAATCTTCTGCCCCTTTATCTCTCTCTTCATCTTCTGTGACTCCTATGATATAAATGTTATTACATTTTAATAAAATGCTTAGATTCCCAAATCTATCTTCATGGTCCATTAGCTTTCCTTCCCTCTTCTTTGCGGCTTCCTTATTTTCCATAATTTTACCTTCTATATCACTGATCACTCCTCTAATTCATCCATCCTCATTTTTATGGCCTCCACTTGGGACAACATCTCAGTTATCGCATTTTCAATTTTGGCCTGACTAGATTTTAGTTCTTTTATCTGCAGTATGGGATTCTTTAGTGTCTTCTATGCATTTTTCAAGCACAGCTAATATCCTTATAATCACTTTTAAATTCTAGTTCAGACATCTTACTGTTATCTGTGTTGATTAAATACCTGTGAGTATGACCTCCTGTTCTTTCTTTTGGGGGTAACTTCTGTGTCTAGTCATTTTGTCCAGAAAAGAAAAGAAGAAAGAATAAGAAAACAACAACAACAACAAAACATTAGATCCTGAGTGTGTTTTGGTCTGCTTGTTAAACTGGATCCCGAAAGAAAGAAAGAAGAAAGAAAGAAAGAAAGAAAGAAAGAAAGAAAGAAAGAAAGAAAGAAAGAAAATACAATGAAAGGACACACAAAAAATTAATATATATGTCTATAAAGTATGCATATATAAATAATTTTTTAAAAAATTTAAAAAGGAATTGAAAAAATAATAAATGAAAAAAATTAATAATACTAAAGAATAAAATTACAAAGGAGGCTAGATACTATTTTCTCCTAGAGCTGAATCTTTGCAGCTCTCTCTGGTCAGTAAACTTTGTGCAAGCGATTTCTTTGTCCGGGTCTTCTGGGGGAGGGGCCTCTTACACTAATTCTCAGGTGGACTTTTCCTAGTAGAAATGTGCCTCCAGGTTGCAGGGAGGCAGGGATTGGTGTAAGTGGCTTCAGACACCACTAGGTGGCTCTGTTTTGCTTCCTGAAGTCTGAGCCCTGATGGGCAGGAGAATATGGCAATGTCCCGCTCTCTAGCCCCAGAGCTGAAAATTCCCATCACTAACTCCTCAATGAGCCCTCACAGAAGAGCAATCAATCACTCTTGTCTCCCCAGTTTCTGTCAGAACCCTGTGTTCAACCTGTGTGTGTCTGAGCTTTTTTATCTCAAGTATAGACTGACTTTCAAAACCAAATTTTAGGGAATCCCATGGCGTGGACCCAAGCTGTTCCTCCTGGGGAGAGTCTTACCAAGCTTCTGTCCTTTGCATGACCAGTCCCAGGAGAGCAGTCACACAGCCGCACACTGGTTGGCAGTTTATGGCAATACAGAGCAGATAGCTGGCACCTAGACTTGCTGTTCTCAGCTGGCGTCCAAACTCCTATGCCTGGGAACAGTATAGTATTTAGGTGTCACACACTCTTATGACCCAAGGGATCCCCAGGCCATGGTATAACACCCAGTATTCCATAGGGTAGTTCTATTTTTAACGTTATGAGGAACGTCTGTCCTATTTTCCAGAGTGACTGTCCTAGTTTGCATACCCACCAACAGTGCAAAAGGGTTCCTCCTTTCTCCAGATCCTTGCTAACATCTGTCATTTTCTGAGTTGTTAATTTTAGCTCTTCTGACAGGTGTGAGGTGGTATCTCATTGTGGTTCTGATTTGTATTTCCTAATGATGAGTTGATGTTGAGCATTTTTCATGGTTGCCATTTGTATATCTTCTTTGGAGTAGTGTCGGTTCATGTTTCTGCCCATTTCCTTGACTGGATTATTTATTCTAGGGCTATTGATTTTGATGAGTTCTTTATAGATTCTGGATACTAGACCTTTATGTGATATGTCATTTGTGAGTATCTTCTCCCATTCCATAGGCTGCCTTTTAGTTTTCAGGATTGTTACTTTCACTGTGCAGAAGCTTTTTATCTTGATGAAGCCCAATAGTTCATTTTTGCTTTTGTTTCCCTTGCCTCAGGTGACATGTCTAGTAAGAAGTTGCTATGGCCAAGGTGAAAGAGGTTGCTGTATGTGTTCCCCTCTAGGATTTTGATGGGTTTCTGTCACACATTTAGGCCTTTCATCCATTTTGAGTTTATCTTTGTGTATGGTGTAAGAGAATGGTCCAGTTTCATTCTTCTGCATGTGGTTGCCTAGTTTTCCCAGCATGATTTGTTGAAGAGATTCTCTTTTTTCCATTGGACATTCTTTCCTGCTTTGTTGAAGATTAGTTGACCATGGAGTTGAGGGTCTACTTCCGGGTTCTCTATTCTGTTCCACTGATCTATGTGTCTGTTTTTGTGCCACTACCATACTGTCTTGAGGGTTACAGCTTGCAATACAGCTTGAAGTCTGGCACTGTGGTGACACCAGCTTTGGTTTTCTTTTTCAACATTCCTTTCGCCATTCAGGGTCTTTTCTGGTTCTATACAAACTTTAGGATTATTTGTTCTAGCTCTGTGAAAAATGCTGGTGTTCAGTTAGAATGGCAAAACCTAACAAGACAGGAAACACCAAGTGTTGGTGAGGATGTAGAGAAAGGGGAACCCTCTTACACTATTGGCGGGAATGCAAACTGGTACAGCCACTATGGAAAACAGTATGGAGGTTCCTCAAGATGTTAAAAATAGAGGTACCTATGACCCAGCAATTGCACTAGTCGGTATTTACCCCAAAGATACAGATGTAGTGAAAAGAAGGGGCACCTGCACCCCAATGTTCATAGCAGCAATGTCCCTGATAGACAAACTGTGGAAGGAGCTGAGATGTCCCTGAACCGAGGAATGGATAAAGAAGATGTGGTATATATATACAATGGAATATTACTCAGCCATCAGAAAAGATGACTCCCTACCATTTGTATCGACATGGATGGGACTAGAGGGTATTATGCTAAGTGAAATAAGTCAAGCAGAGAAAGACAATTATCATATGGTTTCACTCATACGTGGAACAAAAGGAATAGTGCGGAGCACCACAGGGGAAGGGAGGGAAAAATGAATGGTAAGAAATCAGAGAGGGAGACAAACCATGAGAGAATCTTGACTCTGGGAAACAAACTGAGTGTTACAGAAGGGAGGGAGTGGAGGAAGGGGTAACTGGGTGATGATTAAAGGAGGGCATGTGATGTGAGGAACACTGGGTGTTAGACACAACTAATGACTCTTTGAACACTACACCAAAAACTAATGACGTACTATATGTTGGCTAACTGAACATAATAATAAAAAAAGAAAAATGCTGGTGTTATTTTGATCGGGATTGCATTAAATATGTAGATTGCTTTGGGTAGCATAAACATTTTAACAATATTTGCTCTTGCAATCCATGAGCATGAAATACTTTTTTCATTTCTTTGTGTCTTCCTCAATTTCTTTCACAAGTGTTCTATAGTTTTCAGAGTACAGATGTGTTACCCTCTTTGGTTCGGTTTCTTCCTACGTATCTTATGGTTTTGGGTGCAATTTTAAATAGGATTAATTACTTGATGTATTCTGCTGCTGCTTCATTATTGGTGTATAGAAATGCAACAGATTTCTGGGTGTTGATTTTATATCCTGCAACTTTGCTAAATTCCTGTATCGGTTCTAGCAATTTTTGGTGGAGTCTTTTATGTTTTCTATATACAGTATCATGTCATCTGCAAAGAGTGAAATTTTGACTTCTTCCTTGCCAATTTGGATGCTTTTTACTTCTTTTTTGTTGTCTGATTGCTGAAGCTATGACTTCCGATACTATGTTGAAAAACAATGGTGAGAGAGGACATACTGTTATGTTCCTGACCTTAGGGAAAAAACTCTCAGTTTTTCCCCGTTGAGGCTGGTATTAGTTGTGGGTCTTTCATATATGGCATTATGATGTTGTGGTATATTCCCTCTATACCTACTTTGTTGAGGGTTTTTAACAAGAAAGGAGGTTGCATTTTGTCAAATGCTTTTTCTGCATCTATTTAGAGGATCATATGTTTCTTATCCTTTCTTTTCTTAATGTGATGTATCACATTGATTGTTTTGTGGATGTTGAACCACCTCGGAAACCCAGGAATAATCCCACTTGAGCATGGTGAATAATCCACTTAATATACTGTTGGAATCAATCAGCTAGTATTTTGGTGAGAATTGTTGCATCCATGTTCATCAGGGAGATTGGTTTGTAGTTCCTTTTAGTGGGATCTTTGTTTCGTTTGGGAATGAAGATAATGCCGGCCTTGTAGAATGAGTTTACTAGTGTTCCTTTCCATTTTTAATTTTTGGAGCAACTTCAGAAGAATAGATATTAATTGTTTTTAAATGTTTAGTAGAATTCCCCTGGGAAGCCATCTGGCCCTGGACTCGTTTGTTGAGAGATTTTTGATTACTGATTGTGGGAATTCATTGTTCCTGGCTAGAGAGGATTGAATAAACACATACCTTCCTGGATGAGACTAGTTGAGAAGCAAAGAAGGAGTATCTGGAAAACGGGGCCCCCTGTAAGGTTTCTGGGCTGAAAACAGCCAGGTTCTCATTGCAGCTCAATGCACTCATCCAGGGAGTAAATGCTTGACTTAGGAGAAACATTTAGTTTTGGAGGTCACGCACTCCATGTACTCACTGTCTGCACACCCATCATGAACACAGCTTGTTCTATTCACACAATACTCCCTATGCCACTGCCTTGATTAATACAGCTTCACATTCCTTCTTGTTTTCCTTATTCCCTTGTTGTATTGATAACATTCACAATAAAGGTGGAGGCAGGGTCTGGCTTGGGCCCTTTCGCCACTACAGCAGCTGGTCCCCAGGCCCTCTCCTTTATCCTACTAAGGTGCCTGGAGTAATCTTTTCATTCACCGCCTCAGGGTTTGCTGGCCAAACCCAACAACTGATTAAATTTCTTTCCTGGTTATGCATCTGTTCAAATTTTCTATTTCTTCCTGTTTCAGTTTTGGTAGTTTATATGTTTCTAGGAATTTTTCCATTTTTTTCCAGATTGCCCAATTCGTTGGCATGTGATTGCTCAAAATATTCTCTTATAATTGTATTTCTCTGGTGTTGGTTGTGATCTCTCCTCTCTCATTAGTGCTTTTATTTATTTGAAATCCCTTCTCTTTCCTTTTTGATAAGTCTAAGGGTCTATCATTTTTTTATGTTCAATTAGCCAACATATAATACATCATTAGTTTTTTATGTAGTGTTCAAGGATTCATTAGTTGCGTATGACGTCCAGTGCTCATCACAGCACATTTTTCCCATTCAGCACAATTTCCTGCCACTCTCTTCTGGACTGCCAGCTTTCAGTGGACAAGTCTGCTGCTAATCTTATGTGTCTACCCTTGTAGGTTAAGGACTTTTTGTCCCTAGGTGTTTTCAGAATTTTCTCTTTATCTTTGTATTTTTCAAGTTTCACTGTGATATGTTTTGGTGCTGACCTGTTTTTGTTGACTTTGAGAACTTGAGGAGAGTTTTCTATGCCTCTTGGTCTTAAATGCCTTATTTCTTCTCCAGATTACGAAGCTCTAAGCCATCATTTGCTAAAAACAAACAAACAAACAAACAAACAAACAAACAAAACAAAAAACAAAAAACAAACCTTCCCCAATCTTATTTTCCTGGCACTCCTATGATATGGATATTATTGCAATTTGTGAAATCGCTGAGTTCTCTAGGTCTTCCTACATGATCTAATAGTTTTCTTTCCCTCGTTTCAGCTTCACTATTTGCCATAATTTTATCTTGTGTATCACCTATCAATTCCTCTGCCTCTTCCATCATCTTTGTGATTTCATCTGGTCAGTTTTGTATCTCAGTTATAGCATTTTTTATTTGGAACTGACTAGTTTTGGGGACTTTTATCTCTGCAGCCAGGGTTTCTCTGGTGTTTCCTATGCTTGTTTCAAGCCCAGCTAGAATTCTTATGACTGTTATTCTAAATTCTTATTCAGATAAATTGCTTAAGTCTGTTTTGAGCAAGTCCCCGGCTGTGGTTTCTTCTGGATCTTTCTTTGGGTGAGAATTCCTCTGTCTTGTCATTTTGACTATGGTTCTGTGTTTTGCGTATTGTGAAAGCTTGTTGTTTCCTGCTCCTAATAGCAACACTATATTAAGCACTGTCTAGGGACTCAAGAAGTGTTCCTGTGCTGTGTGCTGTGTGCTGTGCGCACTATAATGTTGCGTTTCGGCTGTTCTTTCCCACAGGCTAGTCCTCTGCAGATTTTCTCTTTGCTTGCAGTGGGGAGTTTTTGGACCTTTAACTAGGTGTGCTTTGGTTTGTTTGTTAAGATAAACCTGCAATAAAAAAAAAAAAAACAGAAAGAAAAAAGCCTGATCCGAGAAAAGAAACAAGAAAGGAAACAGATAAACAAAAATATATAAACTAATTGCGAAGAAAAAGAAAGAAGGGGAAAAAAAGAAAGGGAAACAATTATTCCAAAAAAATGAGAAAAGGAAACAAACGAGCCAAAAAATGAACAAAAAACTATAACCTGATGCCAAACGGGGCGTGGCGGGGGGAAGCTTAAAAAAGAAGAAAACATAAAAAAGCCAGGTCCTCTTTCCACTGCAACTGAGTTTGATGCTTTGGAGCACTCTTTGATCAGTAGGCTCAATGTATGTGGAGGGCCTGTGTTGGTCTTCGGAGGGAGAGACCTGTATCACTGTCTCCCAGTCAGACCTGTCCTTGTAAAGATTTCCCTGCCAGGCCTGGGGTGTGCCTGGGAGGGGGGCAGCGTTTGGTGTAAGTGACTCCAGCCTCTGCTGAAGACACTGTGTTTCTTCTCACTGAAGTCCGAATGTGCTGGTGGGCAGGGGAATAGAAAATGGAGTCACCCACCCTCTCGTCCCTAGGGAAGGGAATTAGCAGCTGCTGATCAACAAGAGGACCTCACAGAAAAGTGAACAGTCTTCTCTCCTATGTACCAGGTTTTCATCAGATTACTTCCCTCAACCTGTCTGTGCCTGGCCATCAGCACACACAGTGACACAGTTCTCTTGTGTTTTATCTCTGGCTAACGGCTGGGATTCTTTTTTTTTTTTTAATTCAATTGGCCAACATATATAATACATCATGAGTTTCAGAGGTAGTGTTCAATACTTCACCAGTTGCATATAACACACAGTACTCATCACGGCATGTGCCCTCCTTAATGCCCATTACACAGTTACCTGACCCCCCACCCACCACACCTGCCACAACCCTGTTTGTTTCCCAGAGTTAAGAGTCTCTCACAGTTTTGTCTCCCTCTGATTTCTTGCCATTCAGTTTTCCCTCCCCTACCTTTTGATCCTCTGCACTATTTCTTATATTCCACAAATGAGTGAAACCATATAATAATAGTCTTTCTCTCATTGACTTCTTTCACTTAGCATAATACCCTCCGGTTCCATCCGTGTCAATGTAAATGGTAAGGATTCATCCTCTCTGATGGCTGAGTAATATTCCATTGTGTATATGAATCACGTCTCCTTTATCCATTCATCTGTCAAAGGACATCTTGGCTCCTTCCATAGTTTGGCTATTGTGGAGATTGCTGCTATGAACATTGGGGTGCATGTGCCCCTTCTTTTCATGACTTCTATATATTTGGGTTAAATACCCAGTAGTGCTATTGCTGGGTTGTAAGGTAGCTCTATTTTTAACATCCTGAGGAACTTCCATACTGTTTTCCAGAGTGACAGTACCAGCTTGAATTCCCACCAACAGTGTAAGAGGGTTCCCCCTTCGCCACAACCTTGCCAACATTTGTTGTTCCATGTCTTGTTAATTTTAGCCATTCTGACTGGTGTAAATTGGTATCTCATTGTGGTTTTGATTTGTATTTCCTTGATGCCAAGTGATGTGGAGCATTTTTTTTTCATGTGTGCATTGACCAATTTTATGTCTACTTTGGAGAAGTGTCTGTTCATGACTTTGGGCCATTCCTTTACTGAATTAATTGTGTTTTACAGGTTGAGTTTGAGAAGTTCTTCTTAGGTCGTGGATACCAGCCCTTCATCTATAATGTCATTTGGCAATATCTTCTCCCATTCCGTGGGTTGCCTTTTAGTTTTGTTGACTGTTTCCTTTCCTGTGCAGAGGATTTCTATATTGAGGAAGTACCCATAGTTCATTTTTGCTTTTGTTTTCCTGGCCTTTAGAGCTCTGTCTTGCAAGAAGTTGCTGAGGATGAGATTGAAGAGGCTGCTGCCTGTGTTCTCCTCTAGGATTTTGATGGATTCCTGTCTCACATGGCGGTCTTTCATCCATTATGAGTTTAACTTTGTGTATGGTGTAAGAGAATGGTCCAGTTTCATTCTTCTGCATGTGACTATCCAATCTTCCCAGCACCAGTTATTGAAGAGAGTGTTTTTTTTCTATTGGATATTCTTCCCTTCTTTCTTGAAGACCATAGAGTTGAGGGTACATTTCTGGAAACTCTATTCGGTTTGGCTGATCTATGGTCTGATTTCTTTGTTTGTTTGTTTGTTTGTTTTGCCAGTACCCTGCTGTCTTGATGATCACAGCTTTGTCGTATAGCTTGAAGTCAGGCACTGTGATGCCCCCAGCTTTGGTTCTCATTTTCAGCATTCCCCTCCTGATTCAGGGTTTTGTCTGATTCCATACAAATTTTAGGACTGTTTCTTCCAGCTCTGAAAACTTTCCCTGGTAGTTTGATAGGGATTGCATTGCATGTGTAGATTGCTCTGGGCAGCATAGTCATTTTCACAATGTTTATTCTTCCAATCCGTGAGCATGGATTGTTTTTCCATCTCTTTGTGTCTTCCTCAATTTCTTTCATAAGTATTCTGTAAGTTTCTGTTATACAGATCCTTTACATCTTTGGTTAGGTTTATTCCTAGGTATCTTATGGTTTTGGGTGCAATTGTAAATGGGATCGATTCCTTAATTTCTCTTTCTTCAGTCACATTGTTCGTGTATAGAAATGCAACTGATTTCTGTGCATTGATTTTGTAGCCTGCCATGTTGCTGAATTGCTGTACGAGTTCTAGCAATTTGGGGGTGGAGTCTTTGGGGTTTTCCACATAAAGTATCATGTCATCTGCGAAGAGAGAGAGTTTGACTCCTTCTTTGTCAATTTGAATGCCTTTTATTTTTTTTTTTTTTGTTGTCTGATTGCTGAGGCTAGGACTTCTAGTACTATGGTGAACAATAGTGGTGAGAGTGGGTATCCCTGTCGTGTGCCTCACCTTAAGGGAAAAGCTCTCAGTTCTTCCCCATTGAGAATGATATTCACTCTGGGCTTCTCACAGATGGCTTTTATGATATTGAGATATGTTCCCTCTATCCCTAACCTTTGAAGAGTTTTAATCAGGAAAAGATGCTATAATTTGTCAAATGCTTTTTCTGCATCCATTGAGAGGATCATATAGGTCCTTGTCTCCTCTTCTTATTAATGTGCTCTATCATGTTGATTGATTTGCAAAACTTGAGCCACCCTTTCATCCCAGGAATAATCCCACCTTGTCCTGGTGAATATTCCTTTTAATGTCCTGTTGGACACTACTGACTATTATCTTGTTGAGTATTTTGGCATCTATATTCATCAGGGATATTGGTCCGTAATTCTCCTTTTTGGTGGGGTCTTTGCCTGGTTTGGGGATCAAGGTAATGCTGGCCTCATAGAATGAGTCTGGAAGCTCTCTTTCTGGTTTATTTTCTGAAACAGCTTCAGGAGAATAGGTATTATTTCTTCTTTGAGCGTTTGGTAGCATTCCGCAGGGAATCCAGCAGGCCCTGGGCTCGTTATTTGGGAGGTTTTGATCACTTCAATCTCATTACTGGTTATTGGGCTATTCAGGTTGTCGATTTCTTCCTGTTTCAGTCTTGGCAGCTTATAGGTTTCCTGGAAGGCATCCATTTCTTCCAGGTTGCTCAATTTATTCGCATATAGTTATTGATAATAATTTCTAATGACTGTTTCTATTTCCTTGATGTTAGTTTTGATCTCTCCCCTTTCATTCATAGTTTTATTAATTTGGGTCATTTCTCTTTTCTTTTGCATAAGTCTGGCCAGTGGTTTATCGATCTTATGAATTCTTTCAAAGAACGAGCTTCTAGTTTCGTTGATCTGATCTACTGTGTTTCTGGTTTCTAGTTCCTTAATCTCTGCTCTAATCCTATTTCTCTTCTAATGCGTGGCTTAGCCATCCTTTGTTGTTTTTTCTCCAGTTTTTAATGTGTAGAGTTAGTTGGTGAATTCGGAATTTTTCTTTTTTCTTTTCTTTCTTTCTTTCTTTCTTTCTTTCTTTCTTTCTTTCTTTCTTTCTTTCTTTCTTTCTTTCTTTCTTTCTTTCTTTCTTTCTTTCTTTCTTCTTCTTCTTCTTCTTCTTCTTCTTCTTCTTCTTCTTCTTCTTCTTCTTCTTCTTCTTCTTCTTCTTCTTCTTCTTCTTCTTCTTCTTCTTCTTCTTCTTCTTCTTCTTCTTCTTCTTCTTGAGTAAGGCTTGGATGGCTATGTATTTCCCCCTTAGGGGGGGAAAAGATGTGTTGGACTGATGTGTTTTCGTTCTCATTGGTTTCCATGAATTCTTTAAGTTCTTCTTTGATTTCCTGGTTGACCCAAACATTCTTGAGCAGAGTGGTCTTTAGCTACCAAGTATTTGAATTTCTGCCAAATATTTTCTTGTGATTGAGTTCCAGTTTTAAAGCATTATGGTCTGAGAATATGCAAGGAATAATCTCAATCTTTTGGTATCAGTTGAGACCTGATTTGTGACCCGGTATGTGGTTTATTCTGGAGAAAGTTCCATGTGCACTCGAGAAGAATGAGTGTTCTGTTGTTTTAGGGTGGAATGTTCTGTCTATATCTATGAGGTCCATCTGGTCCGGTGTGTCATTCAAAGCTCTTGTTTCTTTGATGATTTTCTGCTTAGGTGATCTGTCTATTGTTGAGAGTGGAGTATTAAAGGTCTCCTACAATTAACGTATTATTATCAATATGACTCTTTGTTTTGGTTAACCATTGGCTTATGTAGATGACTTCTCCCATGTTGGGGGTATAGATATTTTCAATTGTTAGATCTTCTTGTTGGATAGACCCTTTAAGAACGATATAGTGTCCTTCTGTGTCTCTAACGACAGTCTTAATTTAAAATCTAATTTGTCTGATATAATAATTACTACCCCAGCTTTCTTTTGAGGTCTGCTGGCATGGAAGATGGCTCTCCATCCCTTCACTTTCAGTCTGGATGTATCTTTAGGTTCCAAATGAGTCTCTTGTAGACAGCATATGGATTCCTGTCTTTTTATCGAATCTGCAACCCTGTGCCATTGTATGGGAGCATTTAGGCCGTTCACATTGAGAGTGAACCTTGTTTTTAATAGATTGTCTCTGTAAATTTATAGATTATCTCTGTAGATTTTATAGATTGTCTGTAAATTTCTCTTCTACATCACTCTTGGGGTCTTTCTCCTTTTATAGAATTCCCCTTAATACTCATTGCAGGGCTGGCTTAGTGGTCACATATTCTTTCAGTTTCTGTCTTTCCTGTAAGGTCTTTATATCTCCTTCCATGCTGATTCACAGCTTCCTGGACAAAGTATTCTTGGCTGCATTTTCTTCTCATTTAGTATCCTAAATGTATCCTGCCAGTCCTTTCTGGCCTGCCAGCTTTCTGTGGATAGGTCTGATGTTAATCTGATGTTCCTTCCTCTTAAGTAAGGAGCCTCTTGTCTCAAGCTGCTCTCAGGATTCTCTCTTTTTCTTTAAAATTTGCAAGCTTCACTATTATATGTTGGAATGTTGATTTATTTTTCTAGATTTTGGGAGGGGTCTTCTCTGCCTCTTGGACATGAATGTTTGTTTCCTTCCCCAGATTAGGGAATTTCTCAACTATGATTTGCTCACATATACCATCTAACCCTCTCTCTCTTTCCAGCCCCTCAGGGATCCTAATAATTCTGACATTGGAATGTTTCATGGCATCATTAATCTGTCCAAGCCTTTTTTCATGGGCTATTAGTTTTCTTTCTCTCTTTTCCACAACTTCCTTCCTTTCCATCTGCTTATCCTTTAGATCACTTATTCTCTCTTCTGCCACATCGACCCTAGCTTTGGAGTATCCATTTTAGACTGCATCTCATTCATAGCATTTTTAAGTTCGGCCTGATTAGATCTCATTTCCTTCCTTAAAGATTCTATATTGTCACTTATGCTTTTTTCTAGCCTAGTTATTATTTTTATGATTGCTATCCTGGATTTTATCTCTGACATCTTACTCATATCAATTACCTCTGTGGCAGAGAACAGTGCTTCTGGTCCCCCTTTTTTTTTTATGAGTTCCTCCGAGTCGTTCTGTCCAGAGAACAATGGGTGGGTGAATGAACAGAGTCCAAAATAGCCACAACCCAGCAAGATGCACCTTAGCATAATCCAGAGTGGTTGGTAGCCACCACAGAAAAACAAACAAAGCCAAAATGAAACACAAGATTAAAATAAAAATATTTTTAAAGGGGGGAGGGGCGGACAGACTATAATCACCCACTGTGGACAAAGCAGAGTGATCCACTTGTTCCTGGGTGAATTTTGGTCTGTTAGAAGACACTACATCCCCAAACTGCAAAGAATGTAAAATGTGAAAAAATACAAGTTAAAAAGCAACTATCAAATATAAGTTGGTGTAATAAGCATCTAGTTGAAATGGGAAGAATGTACAAAGAAAGGAAAAAAAGAGAAAAAAGCATAAGAAGGAGAAAAAAAAGAAAAGGAGAATTTTATCTGAAAAATAAATGACGTGAGACAACACCTGGAGCTCAATATACTATTTTCCCCTGGCATTGGATTTTACAGTCTTGTGGGATCCATAGGCTAGTCATCCACCCGTTCTTCCAGACTGTGTTCTGGGGGAGGGGCTTGTTGCACGGTTTCTCAGGTTTCTCTGCACTGGGCAGAGTTGTCCCACCCCCTGATATGGGGATGGACTCAGTGCAAACTGGTCCTCTATGTGGCTTTTTTCCCCTGGGGGTTTTCTGCACCTCTTCAGAGGATCAGAGCAAAAATGACCATGCCTAAACCTCTGGCCCAGAGCAGAAAGATTGCAGCCTGCCCTCTTTAATAAACCCTCCAGGACAAACAGTCTCCATTTCTGTGTGTGCCAAAAAGTACAGCCTCCTGTGGTACACACCCACTGCAACTCTCTCAGAGGTAGTCCCAGGGGCCCGGGAGTGCCACTGCCCTTTGTGACTCTAAAACCGCAAGCAGCCACGGGTTGGCATGCATACCCAATGCTCTTGAATCATGTCTGGGTGCCACCTTAACGTCCTTTCTGGGCCACTACCACCCTGCGAGCTTTTGCCTAGTTGCCAGCACAGCTGTTTCACCTCTCCCAGGGGATGATAAACAGCCCCCAGGTTCCAGTCCTTTTCGGGCTGATCAGGAAAAGAGTGATTACCAACTGTCCTGTCTCGTGAGACCTGAGCTGAGAGTCCTCTCCTGGGTTCCCTGACCATAAGCTGCTTCCTGGCTCCACTGCTGGGGCACTCTACTGGTTCAGGCACCTCTGTTCACTCTGTGACCCCTCAGATCCTGAGACCAGAATGCCCCATCTAGAATTCTGCCTTTCAATTTCCAGAGCCCTTTTCAGAGAGGGATGTCTCTCACTAGAGCAGATATCTAAGGGTTCCAATTTTGTGCTCCAGTGTTATATCACTTTCCAGGAGCCAACTTATGGAGGCTCCCTCCCCCTTCTCTTTATCTTCCAATATCTCCCCTCTGACTGACAACTCTGCACCTTCTATCTTGCAAAAAGCAGTCCCTTTTCTGCTAGTAAAGATCCAGATATATATTCTTTTGTGGGTGTTCAAAATGGTTTGATAGATATCCAGCTAAATTCAGGAAACCAGTTGAAATGGGGCCTTCTACTTCTCTGCCATCTTGCCTCTCAAACAAACTTTTGAAAATTCATCTATCTTCAGGAAAGAAGATGTTAGTTGAAAGATGGTTTCTCCACAGTGTTGTTTTTAGTGTTAAGTATATGGCACATTCCTTAGGCTTTTACACATACATTTGAAAGCAGTTCTATCATCATGAAACAAGATGTTAGTTGAAAGATGCATCCTACAAAGACTTGTTTCTCAGAGTTAAGTATATGTCACTTTCCTTAAGCTTTCAAACACAGTTTTGAAAATGCTTCCATCATCAGGAAAGGTGTTAGTTGAAAGAAGTTTTCTACAAACTGTTATTTCTTAGAGTTAAGTATATGGCACTTTTCTTGTGCTTCCACCCACATTTGAAAACGCTTCTATCTTCATGAAACACGATTTTAGTTGAAAGATGTGTTCTACGGACTTGTTTCACAGAGTTAAGTCTATGACACATTCCTTATGCTTCCACAAATACTATTGAAAATGTTTGTTATTATATGAAGGGAGATTTTAGCTGAAAGATGGCTTCAATAGAGTGATTATTCTTTTTTTTAATTATGTTCAATTGGCCAATATTTGGTACATCATTATTTTCTGATGTAGTGTTCAGTGATTCATTAGTTGCATATAACACCCAGTGTTCATCACATCACACACCTTCCTTAATAGCCATCACCCAATTACCCCATCCCCCACCCCCTCCCTTCTATAACCCTCAGTTTGTTTCCCAGAGTCAAGGATCTCTCATAGTTTGTCTCCCTCTCTGATTTCTTCTCATTCAGTATTTCCTCCCTTCCCCTATTGTCCTCTGCACTATTCCTTATGTTCCACATATGAATGAAACCATATGATAATTGTCTTTCTCTGCTTGATTTATTTCACTTAGCATAATACCCTCCAGTTCCATCCAAGTCAATGTAAATGGTAAAGATTCATCCTTTCTGATGCTGAGTAATATTCCATTGTATATATGCACCACGTCTTCGTTATCCATTTATCTATTGAAGGACATCTCGGCTCTTTCCACAGTTTGGCTATTGTGGACATTGTTCTTATGAACATTGGGGGTACATGTGCCACTAATTTCATTACATCTTTATCTTTGGGGATAAATACCCAGTAGTGCAGTTGCTGAATCATAAGGTGGTTCTATTTTTAATGTCTTGAGGACCACCATACTGTTTTCCAGAGTGTTTGTACCAGCTTGCATTCCCACTAACAGTGTAATATGGTTCCCCTTCCTCCACAACCTCACCAACATTTGTTGTTCCCTGTCTTGTTAATTTGGCCATTTTAAATGGCATAAGGTGGCATCACATTGTGGTTTTGAAAACTCCTCTATCATCATGAAACAAGATGTTTGTTGTCAGATGTATTCTACACAGGCTTGTCTCCCAGAGTTAAGTATATGGCACTTTCCTTATGCTTTCATACACACTTTTTAGAACACTTTCATCTTCAGGAAAAAGATGTTAGTTGAAATTCCGTTTCTTTACAATGCTGTTTCTTAGAGTTAAGTATATGGCACTTTCCTTAAGCTCCAACACATATTTGAAAACACTTGTATCTTCATGAATCAAGATGATAGTTCGAAGTTGCATTCTATCTACACAGACTTGTTTCTCAGAATTAAATATATGGAACTTTTGTTACACTTTCATTCACACTTTTACAAATGCTTCCTTCTTCAGGAAAGAAGATGTTAGTTGAAAGACAGTTCTCTACAGTGTTCTTACTTACAGTTAAGTATCTGGCAATTTCCTTATGCATTCACACACACTTTTGAAAATGCTTCTTTCCTCAGGAAAGATGTTATATGAAAAATGAAATGGATGCATTCCTGGAATCTTATAAACTACCAAGACTGAGATAGGAAGAGATAGAAAATCAGACCTGAACAATGACCAGCAAGGAAATTGAAGCAGTAATCAAAAACCTCCCAAAGAACAAAGGTTCAGGGCCAGATGGCTTCCCAGGAGAATTCTACAAAACATTTAAAGAAGTAATAATACCTATGCTACTGAAGCTGTTTCAAAAAATAGAAAAGGAGAAAACTTCCAAACTCATTCTATGAGGCCAGCATTACCTTGATCCCCAAACCAGGCAAAGACCCCACCAAAAAGGAGAATTACGGACCAATATCCCTGATGAATATAGATGCCAAAATACTCAACAAGATAATAGTCAGTAGTGTCCAACAGGACATTAAAAGGAATATTCACCAGGACAAGGTGGGATTATTCCTGGGATGAAAGGGTGGCTCAAGATTTGCAAATCAATCAACATGATAGAGCACATTAATAAGAAGAGGAGACAAGGACCTATATGATCCTCTCAATGGATGCAGAAAAAGCATTTGACAAATTATAGCATCTTTTCCTGATTAAAACTCTTCAAAGGTTAGGGATAGAGGGAACATATCTCAATATCATAAAAGCCATCTGTGAGAAGCCCAGAGTGAATATCATTCTCAATGGGGAAGAACTGAGAGCTTTTCCCTTAAGGTGAGGCACACGACAGGGATACCCACTCTCACCACTATTGTTCACCATAGTACTAGAAGTCCTAGCCTCAGCAATCAGACAACAACAACAAAAAAAAATAAAAGGCATTCAAATTGGCAAAGAAGGAGTCAAACTCTCTCTCTTCGCAGATGACATGATACTTTATGTGGAAAACCCCAAAGACTCCACCCCCAAATTGCTAGAACTCGTACAGCAATTCAGCAACATGGCAGGCTACAAAATCAATGCACAGAAATCAGTTGCATTTCTATACACGAACAATGTGACTGAAGAAAGAGAAATTAAGGAATCGATCCCATTTACAATTGCACCCAAAAACATAAGATACCTAGGAATAAACCTAACCAAAGATGTAAAGGATCTGTATAACAGAAACTTACAGAATACTTATGAAAGAAATTGAGGAAGACACAAAGAGATGGAAAAACAATCCATGCTCACGGATTGGAAGAATAAACATTGTGAAAATGACTATGCTGCCCAGAGCAATCTACACATGCAATGCAATCCCTATCAAACTACCAGGGAAAGTTTTCAGAGCTGGAAGAAACAGTCCTAAAATTTGTATGGAATCAGACAAAACCCTGAATCAGGAGGGGAATGCTGAAAATGAGAACCAAAGCTGGGGGCATCACAGTGCCTGACGTCAAGCTATACGACAAAGCTGTGATCATCAAGACAGCAGGGTACTGGCAAAACAAACAAACAAACAAACAAACAAATCAGACCATAGATCAGCCAAACCGAATAGAGTCTCCAGAAATGTACCCTCAACTCTATGGTCTTCAAGAAAGAAGGGAAGAATATCCAATAGAAAAAAAACACTCTCTTCAATAACTGGTGCTGGGAAGATTGGATAGTCACATGCAGAAGAATAAACTGGACCATTCTCTTACACCATACACAAAGTTAAACTCATAATGGATGAAAGACCGCCATGTGAGACAGGAATCCATCAAAATCCTAGAGGAGAACATAGGCAGCAGCCTCTTCAATCTCATCCTCAGCAACTTCTTGCAAGACAGAGCTCTAAAGGCCAGGAAAACAAAAGCAAAAATGAACTATGGGTACTTCCTCAATATAGAAATCCTCTGCACAGGAAAGGAAACAGTCAACAAAACTAAAAGGCAACCCACGGAATGGGAGAAGATATTGCCAAATGACATTATAGATGAAGGGCTGGTATCCACGACCTAAGAAGAACTTCTCAAACTCAACCTGTAAAACACAATTAATTCAGTAAAGGAATGGCCCAAAGTCATGAACAGACACTTCTCCAAAGTAGACATAAAATTGGTCAATGCACACATGAAAAAAAAATGCTCCACATCACTTGGCATCAAGGAAATACAAATCAAAACCACAATGAGATACCAATTTACACCAGTCAGAATGGCTAAAATTAACAAGACATGGAACAACAAATGTTGGCAAGGTTGTGGCGAAGGGGGAACCCTCTTACACTGTTGGTGGGAATTCAAGCTGGTACTGTCACTCTGGAAAACAGTATGGAAGTTCCTCAGGATGTTAAAAATAGAGCTACCTTACAACCCAGCAATAGCACTACTGGGTATTTAACCCAAATATATAGAAGTCATGAAAAGAAGGGGCACATGCACCCCAATGTTCATAGCAGCAATCTCCACAATAGCCAAACTATGGAAGGAGCCAAGATGTCCTTTGACAGATGAATGGATAAAGGAGACGTGATTCATATACACAATGGAATATTACTCAGCCATCAGAGAGGATGAATCCTTACCATTTACATTGACACGGATGGAACCGGAGGGTATTATGCTAAGTGAAAGAAGTCAATGAGAGAAAGACTATTATTATATGGTTTCACTCATTTGTGGAATATAAGAAATAGTGCAGAGGATCAAAAGGTAGGGGAGGGAAAACTGAATGGCAAGAAATCAGAGGGAGACAAAACTGTGAGAGACTCTTAACTCTGGGAAACAAACTGAGGGTTGTGGCAGGTGTGGTGGGTGGGGGGTCAGGTAACTGTGTAATGGGCATTAAGGAGGGCACATGCCGTGATGAGTACTGTGTGTTATATGCAACTGGTGAAGTATTGAACACTACCTCTGAAACTCATGATGTATTATATATGTTGGCCAATTGAATTAAAAAAAAAAAAAAAGAATCCCAGCTGTTAGCCAGAGATAAAACACAAGAGAACTGTGTCACTGTGTGTGCTGATGGCCAGGCACAGACAGGTTGAGGGAAGTAATCTGATGAAAACCTGGTACATAGGAGAGAAGACTGTTCACTTTTCTGTGAGGTCCTCTTGTTGATCAGCAGCTGCTAATTCCCTTCCCTAGGGACGAGAGGGTGGGTGACTCCATTTTCTATTCCCCTGCCCACCAGCACATTCGGACTTCAGTGAGAAGAAACACAGTGTCTTCAGCAGAGGCTGGAGTCACTTACACCAAACGCTGCCCCCCTCCCAGGCACACCCCAGGCCTGGCAGGGGAATCTTTACAAGGACAGGTCTGACTGGGAGACAGTGATACAGGTCTCTCCCTCCGAAGACCAACACAGGCCCTCCACATACATTGAGCCTACTGATCAAAGAGTGCTCCAAAGCATCAAACTCAGTTGCAGTGGAAAGAGGACCTGGCTTTTTTATGTTTTCTTCTTTTTTAAGCTTCCCCCCGCCACGCCCCGTTTGGCATCAGGTTATAGTTTTTTGTTCATTTTTTGGCTCGTTTGTTTCCTTTTCTCATTTTTTTGGAATAATTGTTTCCCTTTCTTTTTTTCCCCTTCTTTCTTTTTCTTCGCAATTAGTTTATATATTTTTGTTTATCTGTTTCCTTTCTTGTTTCTTTTCTCGGATCAGGCTTTTTTCTTTCTGTTTTTTTTTTTTTATTGCAGGTTTATCTTAACAAACAAACCAAAGCACACCTAGTTAAAGGTCCAAAAACTCCCCACTGCAAGCAAAGAGAAAATCTGCAGAGGACTAGCCTGTGGGAAAGAACAGCCGAAACGCAACATTATAGTGTGCACAGCACACAGCACACAGCACAGGAACACTTCTTGAGTCCCTAGACAGTGCTTAATATAGTGTTGCTATTAGGAGCAGGAAACAAGCTTTCACAATACGCAAAAGACAGAACCATAGTCAAAATGACAAGACAGAGGAATTCTCACCCAAAGAAAGATCCAGAAGAAACCACAGCCAGGGACTTGCTCAAAACAGACTTAAGCAATTTATCTGAATGAGAATTTAGAATAACAGTCATAAGAATTCTAGCTGGGCTTGAAACAAGCATAGGAAACACCAGAGAAACCCTGGCTGCAGAGATAAAAGTCCCCAAAACTAGTCAGTTCCAAATAAAAAATGCTATAACTGAGATACAAAACTGACCAGATGAAATCACAAAGATGATGGAAGAGGCAGAGGAATTGATAGGTGATACACAAGATAAAATTATGGCAAATAGTGAAGCTGAAACGAGGGAAAGAAAACTATTAGATCATGTAGGAAGACCTAGAGAACTCAGCGATTTCACAAATTGCAATAATATCCATATCATAGGAGTGCCAGGAAAATAAGATTGGGGAAGGTTTGTTTTTTGTTTTTTGTTTTGTTTGTTTGTTTGTTTGTTTGTTTGTTTTTAGCAAATGATGGCTTAGAGCTTCGTAATCTGGAGAAGAAAAAAGGCATTTAAGACCAAGAGGCATAGAAAACTCTCCTCAAGTTCTCAAAGTCAACAAAAACAGGTCAGCACCAAAACATATCACAGTGAAACTTGAAAAATACAAAGATAAAGAGAAAATTCTGAAAACAGCTAGGGACAAAAAGTCCTTAACCTACAAGGGTAGACACATAAGATTAGCAGCAGACTTGTCCACTGAAAGCTGGCAGTCCAGAAGAGAGTGGCAGGAAATTGTGCTGAATGGGAAAAATGTGCTGTGATGAGCACTGGACGTCATACGCAACTAATGAATCCTTGAACACTACATAAAAAACTAATGATGTATTATATGTTGGCTAATTGAACATAAAAAAATGATAGACCCTTAGACTTATCAAAAAGGAAAGAGAAGGGATTTCAAATAAATAAAAGCACTAATGAGAGAGGAGAGATCACAACCAACACCAGAGAAATACAATTATAAGAGAATATTTTGAGCAATCACATGCCAACGAATTGGGCAATCTGGAAAAAAATGGAAAAATTCCTAGAAACATATAAACTACCAAAACTGAAACAGGAAGAAATAGAAAATTTGAACAGATGCATAACCAGGAAAGAAATTTAATCAGTTGTTGGGTTTGGCCAGCAAACCCTGAGGCGGTGAATGAAAAGATTACTCCAGGCACCTTAGTAGGATAAAGGAGAGGGCCTGGGGACCAGCTGCTGTAGTGGCGAAAGGGCCCAAGCCAGACCCTGCCTCCACCTTTATTGTGAATGTTATCAATACAACAAGGGAATAAGGAAAACAAGAAGGAATGTGAAGCTGTATTAATCAAGGCAGTGGCATAGGGAGTATTGTGTGAATAGAACAAGCTGTGTTCATGATGGGTGTGCAGACAGTGAGTACATGGAGTGCGTGACCTCCAAAACTAAATGTTTCTCCTAAGTCAAGCATTTACTCCCTGGATGAGTGCATTGAGCTGCAATGAGAATCTGGCTGTTTTCAGCCCAGAAACCTTACAGGGGGCCCCGTTTTCCAGATACTCCTTCTTTGCTTCTCAACTAGTCTCATCCAGGAAGGTATGTGTTTATTCAATCCTCTCTAGCCAGGAACAATGAATTCCCACAATCAGTAATCAAAAATCTCTCAACAAACGAGTCCAGGGCCAGATGGCTTCCCAGGGGAATTCTACTAAACATTTAAAAACAATTAATATCTATTCTTCTGAAGTTGCTCCAAAAATTAAAAATGGAAAGGAACACTAGTAAACTCATTCTACAAGGCCGGCATTATCTTCATTCCCAAACGAAACAAAGATCCCACTAAAAGGAACTACAAACCAATCTCCCTGATGAACATGGATGCAACAATTCTCACCAAAATACTAGCTGATTGATTCCAACAGTATATTAAGTGGATTATTCACCATGCTCAAGTGGGATTATTCCTGGGTTTCCGAGGTGGTTCAACATCCACAAAACAATCAATGTGATACATCACATTAAGAAAAGAAAGGATAAGAAACATATGATCCTCTAAATAGATGCAGAAAAAGCATTTGACAAAATGCAACCTCCTTTCTTGTTAAAAACCCTCAACAAAGTAGGTATAGAGGGAATATACCACAACATCATAATGCCATATATGAAAGACCCACAGCTAATACCAGCCTCAACGGGGAAAAACTGAGAGTTTTTTCCCTAAGGTCAGGAACATAACAGTATGTCCTCTCTCACCATTGTTTTTCAACATAGTATCGGAAGTCATAGCTTCAGCAATCAGACAACAAAAAAGAAGTAAAAAGCATCCAAATTGGCAAGGAAGAAGTCAAAATTTCACTCTTTGCAGATGACATGATACTGTATATAGAAAACATAAAAGACTCCACCAAAAATTGCTAGAACCGATACAGGAATTTAGCAAAGTTGCAGGATATAAAATCAACACCCAGAAATCTGTTGCATTTCTATACACCAATAATGAAGCAGCAGCAGAATACATCAAGTAATTAATCCTTTTTAAAATTGCACCCAAAACCATAAGATACCTAGGAAGAAACCGAACCAAAGAGGGTAACACATCTGTACTCTGAAAACTATAGAACACTTGTGAAAGAAATTGAGGAAGACACAAAGAAATGAAAAAAGTATTTCATGCTCATGGATTGCAAGAGCAAATATTGTTAAAATGTTTATGCTACCCAAAGCAATCTACATATTTAATGCAATCCCGATCAAAATAACACCAGCATTTTTCTTTTTTTATTATTATGTTCAGTTAGCCAACATATAGTACGTCATTAGTTTTTGGTGTAGTGTTCAAAGAGTCATTAGTTGTGTCTAACACCCAGTGTTCCTCACATCACATGCCCTCCTTTAATCATCACCCAGTTACCCCTTCCTCCACTCCCTCCCTTCTGTAACACTCAGTTTGTTTCCCAGAGTCAAGATTCTCTCATGGTTTGTCTCCCTCTCTGATTTCTTACCATTCATTTTTCCCTCCCTTCCCCTGTGGTGCTCCGCACTATTCCTTTTGTTCCACGTATGAGTGAAACCATATGATAATTGTCTTTCTCTGCTTGACTTATTTCACTTAGCATAATACCCTCTAGTCCCATCCATGTCGATACAAATGGTAGGGAGTCATCTTTTCTGATGGCTGAGTAATATTCCATTGTATATATATACCACATCTTCTTTATCCATTCCTCGGTTCAGGGACATCTCAGCTCCTTCCACAGTTTGTCTATCAGGGACATTGCTGCTATGAACATTGGGGTGCAGGTGCCCCTTCTTTTCACTACATCTGTATCTTTGGGGTAAATACCGACTAGTGCAATTGCTGGGTCATAGGTACCTCTATTTTTAACATCTTGAGGAACCTCCATACTGTTTTCCATAGTGGCTGTACCAGTTTGCATTCCCGCCAATAGTGTAAGAGGGTTCCCCTTTCTCTACATCCTCACCAACACTTGGTGTTTCCTGTCTTGTTAGGTTTTGCCATTCTAACTGAACACCAGCATTTTTCACAGAGCTAGAACAAATAATCCTAAAGTTTGTATAGAACCAGAAAAGACCCTGAATGGCGAAAGGAATGTTGAAAAAGAAAACCAAAGCTGGTGTCACCACAGTGCCAGACTTCAAGCTGTATTGCAAGCTGTAACCCTCAAGACAGTATGGTAGTGGCACAAAAACAGACACATAGATCAGTGGAACAGAATAGAGAACCCGGAAGTAGACCCTCAACTCCATGGTCAACTAATCTTCAACAAAGCAGGAAAGAATGTCCAATGGAAAAAAGAGAATCTCTTCAACAAATCATGCTGGGAAAACTAGGCAACCACATGCAGAAGAATGAAACTGGACCATTCTCTTACACCATACACAAAGATAAACTCAAAATGGATGAAAGGCCTAAATGTGTGACAGAAACCCATCAAAATCCTAGAGGGGAACACATACAGCAACCTCTTTCACCTTGGCCATAGCAACTTCTTACTAGACATGTCACCTGAGGCAAGGGAAACAAAAGCAAAAATGAACTATTGGGCTTCATCAAGATAAAAAGCTTCTGCACAGTGAAAGTAACAATCCTGAAAACTAAAAGGCAGCCTATGGAATGGGAGAAGATACTCACAAATGACATATCACATAAAGGTCTAGTATCCAGAATCTATAAAGAACTCATCAAAATCAATAGCCCTAGAATAAATAATCCAGTCAAGGAAATGGGCAGAAACATGAACCGACACTACTCCAAAGAAGATATACAAATGGCAACCATGAAAAATGCTCAACATCAACTCATCATTAGGAAATACAAATCAGAACCACAATGAGATACCACCTCACACCTGTCAGAAGAGCTAAAATTAACAACTCAGAAAATGACAGATGTTAGCAAGGATCTGGAGAAAGGAGGAACCCTTTTGCACTGTTGGTGGGTATGCAAACTAGGACAGTCACTCTGGAAAATAGGACAGACGTTCCTCATAACGTTAAAAATAGAACTACCCTATGGAATACTGGGTGTTATACCATGGCCTGGGGATCCCTTGGGTCATAAGAGTGTGTGACACCTAAATACTATACTGTTCCCAGGCATAGGAGTTTGGACGCCAGCTGAGAACAGCAAGTCTAGGTGCCAGCTATCTGCTCTGTATTGCCATAAACTGCCAACCAGTGTGCGGCTGTGTGACTGCTCTCCTGGGACTGGTCATGCAAAGGACAGAAGCTTGGTAAGACTCTCCCCAGAAGGAACAGCTTGGGTCCACGCCATGGGATTCCCTAAAATTTGGTTTTGAAAGTCAGTCTATACTTGAGATAAAAAAGCTCAGACACACACAGGTTGAACACAGGGTTCTGACAGAAACTGGGGAGACAAGAGTGATTGATTGCTCTTCTGTGAGGGCTCATTGAGGAGTTAGTGATGGGAATTTTCAGCTCTGGGGCTAGAGAGCGGGACATTGCCATATTCTCCTGCCCATCAGGGCTCAGACTTCAGGAAGCAAAACAGAGCCACCTAGTGGTGTCTGAAGCCACTTACACCAATCCCTGCCTCCCTGCAACCTGGAGGCACATTTCTACTAGGAAAAGTCCACCTGAGAATTAGTGTAAGAGGCCCCTCCCCCAGAAGACCCGGACAAAGAAATCGCTTGCACAAAGTTTACTGACCAGAGAGAGCTGCAAAGATTCAGCTCTAGGAGAAAATAGTATCTAGCCTCCTTTGTAATTTTATTCTTTAGTATTATTAATTTTTTTCATTTATTATTTTTTCAATTCCTTTTTAAATTTTTTAAAAAATTATTTATATATGCATACTTTATATACATATATATTAATTTTTTGTGTGTCCTTTCATTGTATTTTCTTTCTTTCTTTCTTTCTTTCTTTCTTTCTTTCTTTCTTTCTTTCTTCTTTCTTTCTTTCGGGATCCAGTTTAACAAGCAGACCAAAACACACTCAGGATCTAATGTTTTGTTGTTGTTGTTGTTTTCTTATTCTTTCTTCTTTTCTTTTCTGGACAAAATGACTAGACACAGAAGTTACCCCCAAAAGAAAGAACAGGAGGTCATACTCACAGGTATTTAATCAACACAGATAACAGTAAGATGTCTGAACTAGAATTTAAAAGTGATTATAAGGATATTAGCTGTGCTTGAAAAATGCATAGAAGACACTAAAGAATCCCATACTGCAGATAAAAGAACTAAAATCTAGTCAGGCCAAAATTGAAAATGCGATAACTGAGATGCTGTCCCAAGTGGAGGCCATAAAAATGAGGATGGATGAATTAGAGGAGTGATCAGTGATATAGAAGGTAAAATTATGGAAAATAAGGAAGCCGCAAAGAAGAGGGAAGGAAAGCTAATGGACCATGAAGATAGATTTGGGAAACTAAGCATTTTATTAAAATGTAATAACATTTAGACTTATTGGCAAGATGGCAGAGGAGGAGGAGACCTAGATTTCGTCTGGTCTCAGGAATTCAGCTGAATAGGGATCAAAACCATTCTGAACACCTACGAAGTCAACAGGAGATCGAACAGGAGAGTAGCAACAACTCTCTGAACAGAGAAGCGACCATTTACTGGAAGGTAGGGCGTGCGGAGAAGTGAATCCGAGGCGATATTCAGGAGGATAGACGGCGGGGGAGGGGCCTCCGCCAGCCGCTTCTGGCAAGTGATAGAGCCGCGGAGCACAAAATCGGACCTTTTAGAAGTTGGCTTGGCGGAGGGACGTCGCTGCAGTGGCTAAGCGGGGGGTGGAATCCTCCCGGGACAGTGTGGTCTCAGGACCCTTGGGGTCACAGAGAGACCAGGGGTGCCTGAGTGCGCCAGAGCTCCCAGGGATCAGAGCGGGGAAGCCGGCTGCAGAGACGGAGCAGAGTCGCGGGCTCTCAGCTCGGGGTTGCCATAAACTGTGATCTGCGGCCCAGTCGGCGCACGGCTCCTCCAGCAGGGACCCAACAAGCAGCAGATCCGGGGAGACTCCCCTTCCTTCCCGGGGAGGAGCGGTGCGGGAGCGCACTGCAGGGATCTGCTGGGTTTGGAGACTCCGCGCGGGGTCGGGTGCCAGAGATAGCAACGCTCGATCACAGGCCGGGTGAGCACAGAGTGCGGCCGGAGACCGGGGACACGGAAGTGACTGCTTTTCTCTGGGGGCACACTGGGGAGCGGGACCCCGAGTTCTCCGCTCCTCCGGGTGGAGATTGGGAGGCCACCCTTTCTGCCCTGGTCCTCCAAAGCTGTACCAAGAGCTTGCAGGGAACAAAAGCTCCTGAGAGCAAACCGGAGCAGCTTCCTTAGCCCAGACCGACAAGGGCGGGGCAATTCTGCCTCCGGCAAAGACATTTGGAAACCACAGCAACAGGCCCCTCCCCCAGAATTTCAGCACAAACAGCCAGCAAGCCAAGACCAAGTTGATCGATCAAGGAGAATGGGAGAACTCCAGCGCTAGGGGAATACTGCACATAGATTCATGGCTTTTTTTTTTTTACCATGATTCATTATTTCATCAAAGTTAATTTTTGTTGACTGTTTTTTTTTTTATTTTTCTCTTTCCCTTTTTCAACCAACATCTTATCAATCCCCTTTTAAAAAAAAAAAAACATTTTTTATTTTTCATTTTTAGAGTCATATTTTATCCCTTCATAGTAGTTACCCTTATTTTTGGCATATATATATATAAGTTGTTCTCTCTTTAAAATTTTGAGGTATAGTTTCTTCTAACAGATCAAAATATACCCCAAATCACTAGTGTATGGCTTTGTTCTAGTCTCCTGCCTGATCACATTCTCTCCCTTTTTCTTTTTTTTTTTTCTTAAAACTTCTTTCCTTTTTCAAACAACTTATCTTACCAAGTCCTTTTATAAGATCTTTTATAATTTTCATCTTTACAGTCATCTTCCGTCCCTTCATTGTATCAACCCTTATTTTGTACATATATGTCTTTCTTCCTTTAAAATTTTAGGAGGCACTTTTTTCTAACAGACCAATATACGCCCAAAATCTAGTGTGTGGCACTGATCTATGCACTAGCCTGATCATATTTGATCATATTCTGCTTTTTTTGTATTGTTTTGTTTTTGTTTTTATCTTTTTTTTTTTTTTCTCTTTCTTTTTTCTTTCTTTCCCTTTCTTTTCCCCTGGTTTCAGGTCTTTTCTGATTTGTATACAGTATATTTGCTGGGGACATTGCAAACCTGTTAGCATTTTGTTCTCTCATTCATCTATTCTCCTCTGGACAAAATGACAAGACGAAAGAAATCACCTCAGCAAAAAGAACAAGAGGTAGTACCGTCAGCCAGGGACCTACTCAATACGGACATTAGTACAATGTCGGACCTAGAGTTCAGAATCATGACTTTAAAGATACTAGCTGGGCTTGAAAAAAGCGTGGAAGTTATTAGAGAAACCCTTTCTGGAGAAATAAAAGAACTAAAATCTAACCAAATCGAAATCAAAAAGGCTATTGATGAGGTGCAATCAAAAATGGGGGCACTAGGGGCGCCTGGATGGCTCAGTTGGTTAAGCGACTGCCTTCGGCTCAGGTCATGATCCTGGAGCCCCGGGATCGAGTCCCACATCGGGCTCCCTGCTCAGCAGGGAGTCTGCTTCTCCCTCTGACCCTCCCCCCTCTCATGCTCTCTATCTCTCATTCTCTCTCTCTCGAATAAATAAATAAAATCTTTAAAAAAAAATGGGGGCACTAAATGCTAGGATAAATGAGGCAGAAGAGAGAATCAGCGATATAGAAGATCAAATGATGGAAAATAAAGAGGCTGAGAAAAAGAGAGAGAAACAACTACAGGATCACGAGGGCAGAATTCGAGAGATAAGTGATACGATAAGACGAAACAACATTAGAATAATTGGGATCCCAGAAGAAGAAGAGAGAGAGAGAGGGGCAGAAGGTATATTGGAGCAAATTATAGCAGAGAGCTTCCCCAATGTGAGGAAGGAAACAGGCATTAAAATCCAGGAGGCACAGAGAACCCCTCTCAAAATCAATAATAATAGGTCAACACCCCGACATCTAATAGTAAAACTTACGAGTCTCAGAGACAAAGAGAAAATCCTGAAAGCAGCTCGGGAGAAGAGATATGTAACCTACAATGGTAGAAACATTAGATTGGCAACAGACCTATCCACAGAGACCTGGCAGGCCAGAAAGGACTGGCAAGATATCTTCAGAGCACTAAACGAGAAAAATATGCAGCCAAGAATACCAAATCCAGCTGGGCTATCATTGAAAATAGAAGGAGAGATAAAAAGCTTCCAGAACAAACAAAAACTAAAGGAATTTGCAAACACGAAACCAGCCCTCCAAGAAATATTGAGAGGGGTCCTCTAAGCAAAGAGAGAACCTAAAAGCAGCAAAGAGCAGAAACGAACACAAACAACAGACAGTTAACAGTCACCTTACAGGTAATACAATGGCACTAAATTCATACCTTTCAATAGTTACCCTGAATGTAAATGGGCTAAATGCCCCAATCAAAAGACACAGGCTATCAGATTGGATTAAAAAACAAGACCCATCCATATGCTGTCTGCAAGAGACTCATTTTAGACCCAAAGACACCCCCAGATTGAAAGTGAGGGGGTGGAAAACCATTTACCATGCTAATGGACACCAAAAGAAAGCTGGGGTGGCAATCCTTATATCAGACAAACTAGATTTTAAAACAAAGACTGTAATAAGAGATGAGGAAGGACACTATATCCTACTTAAAGGGTCTATCCAACAAGAAGATCTAACAATTGTAAATATCTATGCCCCGAACATGGGAGCAGGCAATTATATAAGGCGATTAATAACAAAAGCAAAGAAACACATTGACAACAATACAATAATAGTGGGGGACTTTAACACCCCCCTGACTGAAATGGACAGATCATCTAAGCAAAAGATCAACAAGGAAATAAAGACTTTAAATGACACACTGGACCAAATGGACTTCACAGACATATTCAGAACATTCCATCCCAAAGCAACGGAATACACATTCTTCTCGAGTGCCCATGGAACATTCTCCAGAACTGATCACATCCTAGGTCACAAATCAGGTCTCAATCGGTACCAAAAGATTGGGATCATTCCCTGCATATTTTCAGACCACAATGCTTTGAAACTAGAACTCAACCACAAGAGGAAAGTCGGAAAGAACTCAAATCCATGGAGGCTAAAGAGCATCCTACTAAAGAATGAATGGGTCAACCAAGAAATTAAAGAAGAATTAAAAAAATTCATGGAAACCAATGAAAATGAAAACACAACTGTTCAAAATCTTTGGGATACAGCAAAGGCAGTCCTGAGAGGAAAGTATATAGCAATACAAGCCTTTCTCAAGAAACAAGAAGGGTCTCAAATACACAACCTAACCCTACACCTAAAGGAGCTGGAGAAAGAACAGCAAATAAAGCCTAAACCTAGCAGGAGAAGAGAAATCATTAAGATCAGAGCAGAAATCAATGAACTAGAAACCAAAAGAACAGTAGAACAGGTCAACGAAACTAGGAGCTGGTTCTTTGAAAGAATTAACAAGATTGATAAACCCCTGGCCAGACTGATCAAAAAGAAAAGAGAAATGACCCAAATCAACAAAATCATGAATGAAAGAGGAGAGATCACAACCAACACCAAAGAAATACAAACAATTATAAGAACATATGATGAGCAACTCTATGCCAGCAAATTAGATAACCTGGAAGAAATGGGTGCATTCCTAGAGATGTATCAACTACCAAAACTGAACCAGGAAGAAATAGAAAACCTGAACAGACCTATAACCACTAAGGAAATTGAAACAGTCATCAAAAATCTCCCAAGAAACAAAAGCCCAGGGCCAGATGGCTTCCCAGGGGAATTCTATCAGACATTTCAAGAAGAATTAATACCTATTCTCCTGAAACTGTTCCAAAAAATAGAAATGGAAGGGAAACTTCCAAACTCATTTTATGAGGCCAGCATTACCTTGATCCCAAAACCAGACAAAGACCCCATCAAAAAAGAGAATTACAGACCAATATCCTTGATGAACGTGGATGCAAAAATTCTCACCAAAATACTAGCCAATAGGATCCAACAGTACATTAAAAGGATTATTCACCACGACCAAGTGGGATTTATTCCTGGGCTGCAAGGCTGGTTCAACATCCGCAAATCAATCAACGTGATACGATACATTAACAAAAGAAAGAACAAGAATCATATGATCCTCTCAATAGATGCAGAAAAAGCATTTGACAAAGTACAACATCCTTTCTTGATCAAAACTCTTCAGAGTATAGGGAGAGAGGGTACATACCTCAATATCATAAAAGCCATCTATGAAAAACCTACAGCGAATATCATTCTCAATGGGGAAAGGCTGAGAGCTTTTCCCCTAAGGTCAGGAACGCGGCAGGGATGTCCACTCTCACCACTGCTATTCAACATAGTATTAGAAGTCCTAGCCACAGCAATCAGACAACAAAAAGAAATCAAAGGCATCCAAATCGGCAAAGAGGAAGTCAAACTCTCACTCTTTGCAGATGATATGATACGGTATGTGGAAAACCCAAAAGACTCCACCCCAAAACTGCTAGAACTCATACAGGAATTCAGTCAAGTAGCAGGATATAAAATCAATGCACAGAAATCAGTGGCATTCCTATACACCAACAACAAGACAGAAGAGAGACAAATCAAGGAGTCGATCCCATTTACAATTGCACCCAAAACCATTAGATACCTAGGAATAAATCTAACCAAAGAGGCAAAGGATCTGTACTCAGAAAACTATAAAATACTCATGAAAGAAATTGAAGAAGACACAAAGAAATGGAAAAACGTTCCATGCTCATGGATTGGCAGAATCAACATTGTGAAGATGTCAATGCTACCTAGAGCAATCTACACATTCAATGCAATCCCCATCAAAATACCATCCACTTTTTTCAAAGAAATGGAACAAATAATCCTAAAATTTGTATGGAACCAGAAGAGACCCAGAATAGCCAGAGGAATACTGAAAAAGAAAAGCAAAGCTGGCGGCATCACAATTCCAGACTTCCAGCTCTATTACAAAGCTGTCATCATCAAGACAGTATGGTACTGGCACAAAAACAGACACATAGATCAATGGAACAGAATCGAGAGCCCAGAAATGGACCCTCAACTCTATGGTCAACTTATTTTTGACAAAGCAGGAAAGAATGTCCAATGGCAAAAAGACAGTCTCTTCAACAAATGGTGTTGGGAAAATTGGACAGCCACGTGCAGAAGAATGAAACCGGACCATTTCCTTACACCACACACAAAAATAGACTCCAAATGGTTGAAAGACCTAAACGTGAGACAGGAGTCCATCCAAATCCTAAAGGAGAACACAGGTAGCAACCTTTTCGACCTTAGCCGCAGCAACTTCTTCCTAGAAACATCGCCAAAGGCACGGGAAGCCAGGGCAAAAATGAACTATTGGGATTTCATCAAGATAAAAAGCTTTTGCACAGCAAAAGAAACAGTCCACAAAACCAAAAGACAACCGACAGAATGGGAGAAAATATTTGCAAATGACATATCAGATAAAGGGCTAGTATCCAAAATCCATAAAGAACTTATCAAACTCAACACCCAAAGAACAAATAATCCAATCAAGAAATGGGCAGAAGACATGAACAGACATTTCTCCAAAGAAGACATCCAAATGGCCAACAGGCACATGAAAAAGTGCTCAACATCGCTCGGCATCAGGGAAATCCAAATCAAAACCTCAATGAGATACCACCTCACACCCGTCAGAATGGCTAAAATTAACAAGTCAGGGAACGACAGATGTGGGCGGGGATGTGGAGAAAGGGGAACCCTCTTACACTGTTGGTGGGAATGCAAGCTGGTGCAACCCCTCTGGAAAACAGTATGGAGGTTCTCAAACAGTTGAAATTAGAGCTACCGTTCGATCCAGCAATTGCACTACTGGGTATTTACCACAAAGATACAAATGTAGGGACCCGAAGGGGTACGTGTGCCCCAATGTTTATAGCAGCGATGTCCACAATAGCCAAACTGTGGAAAGAGCCAAGATGCCCATCGACAGATGAATGGATAAAGAAGACGTGGTATATATACACAATGGAATATTATGCAGCCATCAAAAGGAATGAGATCTTGCCATTTGCAACGACGTGGATGGAACCGGAGGGTGTTATGCTGAGTGAAATAAGTCAATCAGAGAAAGACATGTATCACATGACCTCCCTGATATGAGGAATTCTTAATCTCAGGAAACGAACTGAGTGTTACTGGAGTGGTTGGGGGTGGGAGGGATGGGGTGGCTGGGTGATAGACATTGGGGAGGGTATGTGCTACGGTGAGCGCTGTGAATTGTGCAAGACTGTTGAATCACAGTTCTGTACTTCTGAAACAAATAATGCAACATATTTTAAGAAAAAAGAAAAAGAAGAAGATAACAGGAGAGGAAGAAAAGGGGAGTATGTCAGAGGGGGAGACGAACCATGAGAGATGATGGACTCTGAAAAACAAACTGAGGGTTCTAGAGGGGAGGGGGGGGTAGGGGGATGGGTTAGCCTGGTGATGGGTATTGAGGAGGGCGCGTTCTGCATGGAGCACTGGGTGTTATGAACAAACAATGAATCATGGAACACTGCATCAAAAACTAATGATGTAATATATGGTGATTAACATAACAATAAAAAAATTTAAAAAAATGTAATAACATTTATATCATAGGAGTCACAGAAGATGAAGAGAGAGATAAAGGGGCAGAAGATTTATTCAACCTTCCCTAATCTGGGGTAGGACACAGACATCAAAATCCAAGAAGCACAGAGAACTCCCATTAAATTCAACAAAAGTCGACCATTTCCAAGTCATACCATAGTCAAACTCACAAAATACAAAGATAAGGAAATAATACTGAAAGCAGCAAGGGAAAAAAAGTCCTTAACGTACAAGGGGAGACAGATCAGGTTGGCGGCAGTTCTTTCCACTGAAACTTGGCAGGCCAGAAAGCAGTGAAAGGAAATATTCAGAAAAACTAGACCTTTAAGCAAATAATATAACAAGATATGAAGATAAGCATTATATCATAATTAAGAGGCTTATCCATCAAGGAGATCTAACAAATGTAAATATGCCCCAACTTGGGAGCACCCAAATACATAAATCAATTAATAACATCATAAAGAAACTCACTGATAATAATACAATAATAATAGGGGACTTTAATGCCTACTTACAGCAATGGATAGATCATCTAAGCAGAAGCTCAACAAGGAAACAATGACTTTGAATGACAGACTGAAACATATGGACTTAACAGATATATTCAGAGCTTTGCATCCCAAAGCAGCAGAATGCACATTCTTTTCAAGTGCACATGGAATATTTTCCAGAATAGATCACATACTGGGTCATGAATAAGCCCTCAACAAGTACAAAAAGACTGAGATCATACCATGTATATTTTCGGACCACAATGTTATGAAATTTGAAGTCAACCACAAGAAAATTTTGGAAAGACACTAATGCATGGAGTTTAAAGATCATCCTACTAAAGAATGAATGGGTCAACCAGAATATTAAAGAAGAAATAAAAAAGTACATGGAAGCAAATGAAAATGAAAACATAACAGTCCAAAACCTTTGGGATGTCAGCAAAGGTGGTCCTACAAAGGAAGCATATAGCAATTATATATAGGCCTGTAAGAAGCAAGAAAAGTCTCAAATACACAACTTAACCTTGCATGTACTGAAGTTAGAAAATGAACAGCAAATAAGACCTAAATACAGCAGGAGGGGAATAATAAAGATTAGAATAGAAATAAATGACATAGAAACAGAAAAATAACAGAACCAATTAACAAAACTAAGAGCTAGATCTACAAAAGAATCAATAAAATTGATAAATCCCTAGCCAGATTTACCAAAAAGAAAAGAGAAAGGACCTAAATAGATAAAAATCATTAATGAAGGAAGAGAGGTCATAAACAACACGACAGAATTACAATTACAAGAGAATACTGTGAAAAATTATATGCCAACAAACTGGGCAATCTAGAAGAAATGGACAAATTCCGAGAAACCTACAAATTACCAAAACTGTTGTAAGACGAGATAGAAAATTTGAACAGATCCATAACCGGCAAATAAATGGAATCAGTAATCAAAAATCTCCAACACCAAAAGTCCTGGCCTGGAAAACAGTATGGAGATTCCTCAAAAAGTTAAAAATAGAACTATTTGACCCAGCAATTTCACTTCTAGGTGTTTACCCAAAGGTACAAAAATAGTGATTCAAAGGGCCACATGCACCCCAATGTTTATAGCAGCAATGTCCACAATAGCCAAAATATGGAAAGAGCTCAGATGTCCATTGACAGATGAATGGATATAGAAGATGTGAGATAGATATAGATATAGATAGATAGATAGATAGATAGATAGATAGATACAGATATATATCACATATATACACAATGGAATATTACTCGATGATCAAAAGAATGAAATCTTGCCATTTGCAACAAAGTGGATGGACCTAAAGTGTATCATGCTAAGGGAAATAAAACAGTCAGAAAAAGACAAATATCATATGATTTCACTCATATGTGGAATTTAAGAAAAAAAACATGAACATAGGGGAAGGGAAAGAAAAATAAAATAAGATAAAAACAGAGAAGGAGGAAAACCATGAGACTCTTAACTATAGAAAACAAACTGAGGGTTGCTGGAGGTGTCGTGGGTGGGGGTGGGGTCAGTGGGTTATGGGCATTAAGAAGGGCATGTGATGTAATGAGCACTGGGTATTATATAAGACTGATGAATCACTGACCTCTACCTCTGAAACTAATAATACACTATATGTTAACTAACTTGAACTTAAATATGATTTAAAAAAAAAAAAAAGAGTATTTTTAAAAAAGTGTTACATGTTTACCAGCAGGTGGCACTATTTTCTATTTCTCAGTGTGAGATTTTTCTTCTAAATCCTGCCTCCTTCCTCACACTTTCTCTCCAATGTTGGCATTCATCTCCCCTCCTCTCACCTGTCAACCTGTCTATTCATCCACTATCTGACAGCTTTCTCATATTGCCTCCTTCGCACCCATTCACATCATTCTGTCTTACCCACTCTTTCCTCCACTTAGTAGAGTGTGTGTGTGTGTGTGTGTGTGTGTGTGTGTGTGTGTGTGTGTGTAACATTTTGTATTTTTTTCTGAGGCTTTTTGGTTTTTTGTTTGTTTGTTTTATTCTTATCCATTTTCTTTCCATTGGTAATAACATTGCCTGGTTTTTCTATACGGGTTAAGTTTAAGGCTAGGATTAGTTTTCTTTCCTTTTGCTATAGTTCTTTCCTTTTGTTATCTTTCTGAACAAATTGTGCATTCTCTTTTTTATCATGGATTCAGTAACAACAGCATTAAATAACATGTATGGAGTACTGTGGAAATAGTAAAGGGTTATACAAATAAAAGTCACCACAGTGTTTACAAGCCTTTGGTGAGTATAGAAACAAACAAATGAACAAACAAAAAAACTGAAACTGGTTTTTGTTTTCTGATATTGAATAACTTGGTATTGGTCAGTGATGGAGTTATTTTTGCCTCGATTTTAGAATAAAATATGCAAATGATGAGACTCAGGGTGAAAATGAATGAACTGGGATTAAAATGACAAATAACAGAGAAATATGGAATAGGCAACCACACTGTCTCCACTCTTCACAAATGAGTAATCTTAAGTCTCTTTACTTTGTGTTTCTCAGGTCTTAGTTCCTTGATCTGTAAAGAAGCATATGAAAATAAGCATGCTTGAAACCAGAGTCCCTAGAAAAGTAGCAACATTGAATCCCTGCCCATTTCTAAGATTTGTAATTTTATCATACAGCTCTAACAATTCCTTAAAATTCGCACACAGCAAAGAGCTTCTGGACAGAAAGGGACTTGATAAAATTTTTACCTAGTGGTTTGAGGATTATTATATGAAAATATAATGGCATCCTGCACCATAGAGAAAATTAGGGAAATTTAGCTTCATTACATGATAAGAAATAGAACTTTACACTTCCCAAGACAATAATCTTGTCATTGACTCGGATCTGCTCATAAAATTGACCTGCTTCCAAAAGTTTGTCTCATCCATAGAATCATTCAGCTTCTTCCATAGTCATTGAGTGGGATTACTAAATCACTCCCTTAACATTATATTCACTCATCCATTAAAAAAAGTATTTGTACTCATACAATTTTCAGATACTTTGCTCACTTCTGATAATTTCTTGAGACATGAAAAAGGAAACAGCATGGATTTGTTTTCCATAGGAATAGGGTCAACAGAGAGAGGTTTTAAAAACTGAGATTAAAAACTTTAATAACTGGAAATGGGGATGGGGAACTGCCCAAGGTTTCTACCGTTAACATCTACTAGAGCTCATGTTTGTCACACCACTCAGTATTTCTTTTTCTTAAATTTCTTTTGCTCAACGAAATTAAATATTTAACAAGAAATCTGTCTTGGTAATACCAGTATTATATATTGTGTGGGTTAAAATAAAATTGACAGGAATTTTTCTTTCAACATATGTTTAACAAGCATCTTCTATGAGTGAGGCAGTTTAGGTGCTAAGGATATACCAGGAAGTAGGCAGCCAGAATGATTCAGAGGGAGCTTATATATAAAAATCAATGCACAGAAATCAGTTGCCTTTCTATACACGAACAATGAGACAGAAGAAAGAGAAGGTAAGGAGTTGATCTCATCCATATTGCACCTAAGACCATAAGATATTTAGGAATAAACCTAACCAAAGAGGCAAAGGATCTGTGCTCAGAAAACTATAGAACAGTCAGGAAAGAAATTGAGGAAGACACAAAGAAATGGAAAAACATTCCATGCTCATGGATTAGAATAACAAATATTGTTAAAATTTCTATGCTACCTAGAGCAATCTATACATTCAATGCCCTCCCTACCAAAATACCATCAACTTTTTTCACAGGGCTGGAACAAATAATCCTAAAATTTGTATGGAACCAGAAAAGACCCTGAATAGCCAAAGGAATGTTGGAAAACAACAACAACAACAACACCAACAGCAAAGCTGGTGGCATCTCACTTCTGGACTTCAAACTCTATTACAAAGCTGTAATCATCATACAGTATGGTACTGGCACAAAAACAGACACATAGATCAATGGAACAGAATAGAAAACCCAGAAACAGACCCTCAACTCTATGGTCAACTAATCTTTGACAAAGCAGGAAAGAATATCCAATGGGAAAAAAAAGCAGTCTCTTCAATAAATGGTGCTGGGAAAATTGGACAGCTATATACAGAAGAATGAAACTAGTCCATTTCCTTGGGCCATACACAAAAATAGACTAAAAGGGATAAAAAACCTAAATGTGAGACAGGGATCCATCAAAATCCCAGAGGAGAACAGAGTCAGCAACCTCCATGACCTTGGCCACAGCAACTTCTTGCTAGACAAATCTCCAAAGACAAAGGAAACAAAGGCAAACATGAATGATTTGGACTTCATCAAGACAGTAACGGAAACAGATGACAAAACCAAAAGGCAACTGACAGAACGGGAGAAGATATTTGCAAATGTCTTATCAGATAAAGGGCTGGTATCCAAAATCTATAAAGAACTTATCAAACAACACCAAAAAAACAAATAACCCAGTGAAGAAATGGGGAGACGACATGAACACATATTTTTCCAAAGAAGACATACAAAAGGCCAACAGACACATGAAAAAATGCTCACCATCACTTGGCATCAGGGAAATCCAAATCAAAACCACAATGAGATACCACTTCACACCAATCAAAATGGCTAGAATTAATAAGACAGGAATCAACAAATGTTGGCGAGGATGTGGAGAAAGGGGAACCCTCTTACACTGCTGGTGGGAATGCAAACTGGTACAGCCACTCTGGAAAACAGTATGGAGGTTCCTCAAGATGTTTAAAAATAGAGCTACCCTATGACCCAGCAATTGCACTACTGGGTATTTACCCCAAAGACACACATGTAGTGATTCAAAGGGGCACCTGCACCCCAATGTTTTTAGCAGCGATGTCCACAGTAGCCAAACTATGGAAAGAGTTGAGATGTCCTTCAACACATGAATGGATAAAGAAGATGTGAGATATATATATATATATATATATATATATATATATATATATATATATATATATACACACATACACACACACACACACACACACACACACACACACACACACACTGGAATACTACTCAGTCATCAAAAAAGAACTCTTGCCATTTGCAATGACGTGAATGGAACTAAAGGGTATTTTGCTAAGTGAAAAAAGTCAATCAGAGAAAAACAATTATCATATTATCTCACTCACATGTGGAGTTTAAGAAACAAAACAGGATCATAGAGGAAGAGAGGGAAAAATAAAACAAGATGAAATCAGAGAGGGAAACAAGCCATAAGAGACTCTTAATCATAGGAAACAAACTGAGGATTGCTGGAAAGGAGGGAGGTGGGGGATGGGGGATGGACATTAAGGAGGGCACGTGATGTAATGAGTACTGGGTGTTATACAAGCCTGACGAATCACTGACCTATACCTCTGAAACTAATAATACATTATATGTTAATTAGTTGAATTTAAATTTTAAAAAGGAGCTTATACTCAGTGAGGGGAGATGAGCAATTAACCAATACATGAATAAGCTAAAAACTAAGAAAAAGTTCAGATACTAGTGAGTGAATGCAGATATCTTTAGCTACACTAGTATAGGTGATTAAGTAGACATTTAAGGCTGAGATCTGAACGATAGAATGATAATCATAACGAGAACGGAGGAAACTGCATTCCAGGATTATTGAACTGATGGCATAAATGCTCAAATGCATAATCAAGCATGGAACCCAGACAGGACTCTGTATCTGGAGCAGGCCCATGACAGTAAGAGTGGTAGGAGAAATTGGCAAGGAAGTAGGTATGTCTGTCTGCTACCAAATGCCTACTCCTTCAGTTTTGCCTGGCTAGTCTCCATAATCAAGCAATTAAGCAGGTAATATGAAAAAAAAAAAAGATTTTCATGGCCCTAGATAGAGACACTTTAAGTGGTTTAAGTGGTAGAGTTGGAGAAAATAATAACATGCAACACAGATTGGCTTTCTAGAACTTACAATGCATATACTGATCCCAGATCATAGTCCTGATTTTGTCTTATAGGCCTCCTCTTCCTTCTAGAATATGTAACAAACCTCAGAAAATTCAAAGATAGCCCTATAAGAGTTTTCAGAGTTGCATTTCAACAAAACTGTTTATTAAACAGCAAATCATTATCTTTAGAATAAAAAGAACATCACCACCATATGAATAAATATGTCCTCTGATCTCTTTCTAGAAAATTTTTACCTTCTGGTCCTTTTGAAGAAAATTTAAAAAGTGTTAGCTACACAAAAATCAAAGCAAAATGTTTGGAATTTAAAATTTTACTAATTTTAAATAATGGTATGAGAACCTAGCTAGCAGAACACTTACTTAAAAAAATACTTTTCTTTAAAGAGCAAAAAAAAAAATAAATTTTTAAATTCAATTTAAAAATTAATTACTGTTGCTTTGGAACTTGTTTATGATTAGTAAACTTATATTTTCCTTATGAGGCTTATAATCTTGTCAAGGATCCAGGCTGTCCTTGAGAGGAGTGGGTTTTTCTCTAAAACTCAAATTAATCGAAAAGGAGGCAGTAGATTTTTGTGAATAAAGGAGAATAGTGGATGACTTACTTTAAAATTTGTGATGGTTTTATTTTTCTTCTTATTGTTTTTTGGGGGAGGTATGTGTACACGTAGGAGGACAATAGACATATACAGATGCAAAATATCATTTTTTAAAAAAGATTTTATTTATTCATCTGAGACACAGAGATACACACACACACACACACAGAGAGAGAGAGAGAGAGAGAGAGAATGAGCAGGGAGAGAGGCAGAGGGAGAGGGAGAAGCAGGCTCCCCGCTGAGCCAGGAGCCCGATGTGGGGCTCGATCCCAGGACCCTGGGATCATGACCCAAACCGAAGGCAGATGCTTAACCATCTGAGCCACCCAGGCGCCCCCAGATGCAAAATATTATGGTAAAACTGAAACACCTTGATGTATTATCCTCATTTTCTCCCACAGAGAATCAGAGTATGAATATGTTTTCAGTGCTAGTGCCATCTGAGATTTGACTGTAAGTTGTCTGGTGAACATTTCAGGGTCTTGTGGCCCCAGAGTTGGAGTGTTCACATAAGAACAGAGAAGGGACCAACACAGGAAGCACAGTCTATGTGTCTAATTTTTCCTCATCTCAGACACTTCTTGAGTACTTTCTTTTCTCCTCCAGGCTCTCTTTCCTTTGTTTCCTTCTCTTTCTCTCTCTCTCTCTCTCTCTTTTTTTAAACTTTATTTTATTATGTTATGTTAGTCACCATACAATACATCATTACTTTTTGATGTGGGGATCCATGATTCATTGTTTTCGTATAACACCCAGTGCTCCATGCAGTACCTGCCCTCCTTAATAGCCATCAAGGGGCTAACTCATCCCTCCACCACCCTCCGGAGCCTCTAAAACGCTCAGTTTGTTTCTCAGAGTCCGTAGTCTCTCATGGTTCATCTCTCCCTCCGATTTCCCCCCTTGATTTTTCCCTTCCTTCTCCTAATGTCCTCCATGCTATTCCTTATGTTCCATAACATAAGGAAGCAAAACCATATGATAATTGGCTTTCTCTGCTTGACTTATTTCACTTAGCATAATCTCTTACAGTCCCATCCATGTTGATGTAAAAGCAGGGTATTTATCCTTTCTGGTGGCTGAGTAATATTCCATTGTATATATGGACCACATCTTCTTTATCCATTCATCTGTTGAAGAGCATCCCAGCTCTTTCCACAGTGTGGCTATTGTGGACATTGCTGCTATGAACATTGGGGTGCATATGGCCCTTCTTTTCCCTACATCTGTGTCTTTGGGGCAAATACCCAGGAGTGCAATTGCTGATTCATAGGGTAGCTCTATATTTAATTTTTTGAGGCACTGCCACACTCTTTTCCAAAGTGGCTGTACCAACTTGCATTCCCACCAACAGTGTAAGAGGGTTCCCCTTTCTCCACAACCTCTCCAACATTTGTTGTTTCTTGCCCTGTCCATTTTTGCCATTCTAACTGGTGTAAGGTGGTATCTCAGTGTCGTTTTGATTTAAATTCCCTTGCTGGCTAATGATGATGAACATTTTTTCATGTGTCTGTTAGCCATCTGTATTTCTTTGGAGAAGTGTCTGTTCATGTCTTTTACCCATTTTTTGGCTTGATTATTTGTTTTTTTGGGTGTTGAGTTTGAGAAGTTCTTTATATATATTGGCTATCAGCCCTTTGTCTGTAGTATCATTTGCAAATATCTTCTCCCAATCTGTGGGTTGCCTCTTTGTTTTGCTGACTGTTTCCTTTGCTGTGCAGAAGCTTTTTATCTTGATGAAGTCCCAAAAGATCTTTTGCTTTTTTTTTTTTTTTTTTTTTTTTTTTTGCTTTTGTTTCGCTTGCCTCTGGAGATGTATCTTGAAAGAAGTTGCTGTGGCCAATGTCAAAGAGGTTATTGCCTATGTTCTCCTCTAGGATTTTGATGGATTCTTTTCTCACATTGAGGTCTTTCATCCATTTTGAGTTTATCTTTGTGTATAGTGTTAGAGAATGGTCGAGTTTCATTCTTCTGCGTGTGACCGTCCAATTTTCCCAGCACCATTTATTGAAGAGACTGTCTTTTTTCCATTGCATATTTTTTCCTGCTTTGTCAAAGATTATTTGACCATAGAGTTGAGGGTCCATATCTGGGCGCTCTATTCTGTTCCATTGGTCTATGTGTTTGTTTTTGTGCCAATACCATGCTATCTTGGTGATCACTGCTTTGTAATAAGCTTGAAGTCGGGCAACGTGATGCCCCCAACTTTGTTTTTCTTTTTCAATATTTCCTTGGCGATTCGGGGTCTTTTGGGATTCCATACAAATTTTAGGATTATTTGTTCCAGCACTTTGAAAATTGTCATTGGAATTTGGATCGGGATGGCATTGAAGGTATAGATTGCTTTGGGTAGCACAGACATTTTAACAATGTTTATTCTTCTGATCCATGAGCATGGAATATTTTTCCATCTTTTTGTGTCTTCTTCAATTTCTTTCATGAGTGTTCTGTAGTTCCTAGAGTATAGATCTTGTACCTCTTTGGTTAGGTTTATTCTGAGTTATCTTATGGCTTTTGGGGTGCTATAGTACATGGAATTCTTTCTCTAATTTCTCTTTCTACAGTTGCATTGTTAGTGTGTAAGAGAGCAACTGATTTCTGTGCATTGATTTTGTATCCTGCCACGTTACTGAATTGCTGTATGAGTTCTAGTAATTTGGGGGTGGAGTCTATTGGGTTTTCCACATAAAGTATCATGTCATCAGTGAAAAGAGAGAGTTTGATTTCTTCTTTGCCAGTTTCTTTTATTTCTTTTAGTGGTCTGATTGCTGTTGCTAGGACTTCTAGTACTATGTTGACCAATAGTGGTGAGAGTGGGCATCCTTGTGTTCCTGAACTTAAGGGAAATGCTCTCAACTTTCCCCCTTGAGGATGATATTTGCTGTGTGTTTTTCATAGATGGATTTTATGAACTTGAGGAATGTTTCCTCCATCCCTATACTCTGAAGAGTTTTAATCAGGAAAGGATGCTGTAATTTGTCAAATGCTTTTTCTGCATCAATTGAGAGGACCGTATGGTTCTTCTCTCTCCTCTTATTAATGTGTTCTATCACATTGTTTGATTTGCAAATGTTGAACCACCCTTGCACCCTGGGGATAAATCCCACTTTGTCGTGGTGGATGATGCTTTTAATGTATTGTTGGATCCTATTAGCTAGGATTTTGTTGAGGGTTTTGGAACCCATATTCATCAGGGATATTGGTCTGAAATTCTTTTTGATGGGGTCTTTGCCTGGTTTGGGGATTAAGGTAATGCTGGCCTCATAGAATGAGTCTGGAAGCTCTCCTTCTGTTTCTATTTTTTGAAACAGCTTCAGGAGAATAGGTATTATTTCTTCTTTGAGTGTTTGGTAGCATTCCCCAGGGAATCCGGCAGGCCCTGGACTCTTGTTTTTTGATCACTGCTTCAATCCCATTACCGGTTATTGGCCTATTCAGGTTGTCAATTTCTTCTTGTTTCAGTCTTGGCAGTTTATAGGTTTCCAGGAAGGCATCCATTTCATCCAGATTGCTCAGTTTATTGGCATATAGTTGTTGATAATAACTTCTAATAATTGTTTCTATTTCCTTGGTGTTAGTCGTGATCTCTCTCCTTTCATTCATAAATTTATTAATTTGAGTCATTTCTCTTTTCTTTTCGATAAGTCTGGCCAGTGGTTTATCGATCTTATGAATTCTTTTAAAGAACCAGCTTCTAGTTTCATTGATTTGATCTACTGTGTTTCTGGTTTCTAGTTCCTTGATCTCTGCTCTAATCTTAATCATTTCTCTTCTAATGCGTGACTTAGCCATCCTTTGTTGTTTTTTCTCCTGTTCTTTAAGGTGTAGAGTTAGTTGGTGAATTCGGGATTTTTCTGTGTGGTTTTTTTTTTTTTTTTTTTGAGTGAGGATTGGATGGCTATGTATTTCCCCCCTTAGGACTGCCTTTGCCGTGTCCCATAGGTTTTGGACCAATGTGTTTTCATTCTCATTGGTTTCCATGAATTGTTTAAGTTCTTCTTTGATTTCCTGGTTGACCTAGACATTCTTGAGCAGAGTGGTCTTTAGCTTCCAAGTGTTTGAATTTCTTCCAAATTTTTTCTTGTGATTGAGTTCCAGTTTTAAAGCATTATGGTCTGAGAATATGCAAGGAATAATCTCAATCCTTTGGTATCAGTTGAGACCTGATTTGTGACCCAGTATGTGGTTTATTCTGGAGAAAGTTCCATGTGCACTCGAGAAGAATGAGTGTTCTGTTGTTTTAGGGTGGAATGTTCTGTCTATATCTATGAGGTCCATCTGGTCCGGTGTGTCATTCAAAGCTCTTGTTTCTTTGATGATTTTCTGCTTAGGTGATCTGTCTATTGTTGAGAGTGGAGTATTAAAGGTCTCCTACAATTAACGTATTATTATCAATATGACTCTTTGTTTGGTTAACCATTGGCTTATGTAGATGACTTCTCCCATGTTGGGGGTATAGATATTTTCAATTGTTAGATCTTCTTGTTGGATAGACCCTTTAAGAACGATATAGTGTCCTTCTGTGTCTCTAACGACAGTCTTAATTTAAAATCTAATTTGTCTGATATAATAATTACTACCCCAGCTTTCTTTTGAGGTCTGCTGGCATGGAAGATGGCTCTCCATCCCTTCACTTTCAGTCTGGATGTATCTTTAGGTTCCAAATGAGTCTCTTGTAGACAGCATATGGATGGGTCCTGTCTTTTTATCGAATCTGCAACCCTGTGCCATTTTATGGGAGCATTTAGGCCGTTCACGTTGAGAGTGATTATTGCAAGATATGAATTTATTGTCATCATGTTGCCTGTGAAGACCTTGTTTTTATAGATTGTCTAAGTTTCTGTTCTATATCACTCTTGGGGTCTTTCTCCTTTTATAGGACCCTCCTTAATATTTCTTGCAGGGCCGGCTTACTGGTCACATATTCTTTCAGTTTCTGCTGGTCTTGGAAGCTCTGCATCTCTCCATCCATTCTAAATGACAGTCTTGCCAGATAAAGTATTCTTGGCTGCATGTTCTTCTCATTTAGTACCCTGAATATGTCTTGTCAGCCCTTTCTAGCTTGCCAGGTTTCTGTGGGTAGGTCTGATGTTACTCTGATGTTCTTCCCTCTGTACGTAGGGAATCTCTTCCCCCTAACTGCCCTTAAGATGGTTTCCTTGGTTCTAAGATTTGCGAGTTTTTCTATTACATGCCAGGGTGTTGGCCTGTTTTCCTTGATCTTGGGAAGGGTCCTCTCTGTCTCTCGGGCATGAATGTTTGCTTTCATTCCCCAGATTAGGGAAGTTCTCAGCTGCAATTTGCTCAAACATATCTCTAGTCCTCTCTCTCTCTCTCTCTCTCTCTCCACCCTTTCCAGGATCCAGATCAATAATTCTGACATTGGAACGTTTCTTGGTGTTAAAACTTATTTCTGTGATTCTATCTTCATGGATTCTGAGTTGTTTTTCCCTGGCCTCCTCTTTTCCCTTCTTGTCTATTAATTGGTCTTCCAGATCACTAATTCATTCTTTTGCCTCACTTACTGTAGCTGTTAGATTATCTAGATTAGCTTGGATCTCACCGATAGCATTTTTAAGTTCTGCCAATTCAGCTTTCATTTCTGCCTTTAGAGATTCTATGTTGCCATTAATTGATTTCTCCATTCTAGCTATTGCCTTCACAATTACTAGCCTGAATTCCATCTCCGACATCTTGATTATATCTGAATCCATTTGTAAATCTGTGGCATAAGTCATAATCTCTGAGTCTTTCCTATTTTGGGGGTTCCTCCTCCTAGTCATTCTGTTGAGGGGTGGTTGGGGGAATGTATAGAGTCCAAATTATTGACCTCAACCCAAGGAAGATGCACCTGTTTTCCAGGGACCTCAGGGTTGCTAGCTTCTTGTTTTCCCAGCCTGTCTTCTGGGAGAGGGGCCTGCCGCACCGACAAAATGAGAGATATCTGCAAATGACATATCAGATAAAGGGCTAGTATCCAAAATCTATAAAGAACTTCTTAAACTCAACACCCAAAGAACAAATGATCCAATCAAGAAATGGGCAGAAGACATGAACAGATATTTTTCCAAAGAAGACATCCAAATGGCCAAGAGACTATGAAAAAGTGTTCAACGTCACTTGGCATCAGGGAAATCCAAATCAAAACCTCAATGAGATACCACCTCACACCCGTCAGAATGGCTAAAATTAACAAGTCAGGAAGCGACAGATGTTGGCGGGGATGTGGAGAAAGGGGAACCCTCGTACAATGTTGGTGGAAATGCAAGCTGGTGGAGCCACTCTGGAAAACAGTATGGAGGTTCCTCAAAAAGTTGAAAATAAAGCTACCATACGATCCAGCAATTGCGTCTCCTGGGTATTTACCACAATGATACAAATGTAGGGGAACCAAGAGCGGTGCGTGCACCCTGATGTTTATAGCAGCAATGTCCACAATAGCCAAACTGTGGAAAGAGCCAAGATGTCCATCGACAGATGAATGGATAAAGAAGATGTGGTGTGTGTGTGTGTGTGTGTTGTGTGTGTGTGTTGTGTGTGTGCGCGTGTGTGTGTGTGTGTGTGTATATATATATATATATATACAGACACACAATGGAATATTATGCAGGCCATCAAAAAGAATGAGATTCTTGCCATTTGCAATGACGTGGATGGAACTGGGAGGGTGTTATGCTGAGTGAAATAAGTCAATCAGAGAAAGACATGTATTGTATGACCTCACTGATATGAGGAATTCTTAATCTCAGGAGACAAACTGAGGGTTGCTGGAGTGGAGGTGGGGTGGAGGGATGGAGGTGGCTGGTGATAGACATTGGGGAGGGAATCTGCTATGGTGAGTGCTGTGAATTGTGCAAGACTGTTGAATCACAGATCTGTACCTCTGACACAAATAATACAATATAAGTTAAAAATAAAAAGAAGAAGAACATAGCAGGAAGGGAAACATGAAGGGGGGGAAACTGCTGGGGGAGACGAACCATGAGAGATGATGGACTCTGAAAAACAAACTGAGGGTTCTAGAGGGGAGAAGGGCGGGGGATGGGTTAGCCTGATGATGGGTATTAAAGAGGGCACATTTTGCATGGAACACGGGTGTTATGCAAAAACAATGAACCATGGAACACTACATCAAAAACTAATGATGGGATGTATGGTGACTAATATAACAATAAAAAATTTAAAGAAAAAAAAGCAGACAACAGATGAAATTAACCCTGAGGAAGGGCGATGTTTGCTGAGGCAACGGGTTCTCTACAGGATTGTTCTTTTGCGATAGGTGGATGGCTCTTAGGACTACACGCACACACGGGGCAAGAGACCTAGCTTCCTGAGAGACGAGTTGAGTCGAGAAGTGCCTTCTGCCCCATGCTTCTTTCTCCCTCGGAATTATGCTGGACCCATTCCCCAGGTTTGCACACAAGCACAGTTGAAAATGCTGCCAATCTCTGAAGAGCAGAAGTGAGCTGAAGCTGGGAGTCTTTACAGGCTAGTTTCTTCCAAGCCGGTGTGAAGCACTGAGATTTCCAAGCAAATATGAGACAGTAGTGTTAGCATCAGGTAGCAAGAGCTGAGTCCAGAGGTGCCTTCTGCACCGGGTTTTTCTCGCTCGGGTTTACGTAGGGAACCCGTTCCCCGGGCTCTCACCCACAGTACACAGTATACTGCTTGCTCCCACAGAGAAATCAGCGGTAGCTAAGTGTGTCTCTACAGTGTTGTTCCTTCGAGGGAGGTGCCTAGAACTTAGGCTTCCATGCACACATGCAGGAAGAGTGCTACCGTGGTGAAAATAGAGCTGATTTGAGAGGTGCCTCTGCCTGAAGCCGTTTCTCTTGCCCAGCAATTTATGGGATCGTTCCCCAGGCTCTCACGCACACACACTCAAAGTGTTTCCACCCAATGGAACAACGATGCTATATAAAAAGCTGTCCCTCTACAGTGCTGTTTCTTTGAGTTAGTACGCTAGCAATTAGATTTCCATGCAAAAGTGGGGCCACAGTGCTAGCGTCAGGAAACAAGTGTGGAGTCATTTTCTGCCTTCTGCTGGAGCCTGAGTCTCACTGGGAAATATGGTTTCAGACTCACTTGAAGTTCTCTCACGCAAGCTCATGAAAAAGGCTTCCAATCTCAGGAAAGGCTATTTAAGCTGAAGAACGGATTCTCTACAGAGTTGTCTTTTCGAGGGAGGTGGCTGGCTTTACGCTTGCATACACACACGGGGCCACGGTACTAGCCTCACGAAACAAGAGATGAGTGAGAACTGCCTTCTGCATGATCCTGTTTCTCACTCGATTTCACGTATGGGACCCTTCACCGGTCTCTCATACAACGAACTGTAAAATTCCTCCAGTTTCAAGAATGGTAATATTAGCTAAAGTTCAGTAATGCTACAGCTTTGATTCTTTGAATTAGTAGCCTGGCACCTAGGCATCCAGACACACAGGGTAGAGCAGTGCTAACATCCTAAAACACCAGGTCGGACGACAGCAGCCTCTTTAGAGGCCTGTTTCTCGCTCAGAGTTAGGTTTAGGTCCCATATCTCAGGCTTTCACAAAACCACAAAACAGATGAAGTTCACACTGAGGAAGAGCAATGTTTGCTGAATCACGGGTTCTCTACAGTTTTGTTCCTTTGTGTTAGGTGGATGGCACTTAGGACTAGTCGCAAACACGGGGCAACAGACCTATCTTCCTGAAAGAAGAGTTGAGTTGAGAGGTGCCTTCTGCGAGTGCTTCTTCTCCAACGGAATTACGCTGGGACCCATTCCCCAGTTTTCCACACAAGCACACTTGGAAATGTTGCCACCCACTGTAGAGGCGAAGTGAGTTAAAGCTGGGATTCCTTACAGGCTTCTTTCTTCCAAGGCAGTGTCCAGCACTGAGCGTTCCAAGGACACACTGAGCGGTAGTATGAGCTTCAGGTAGCAAGAGCTGAGTCCAGAGGTGCCTTCTGCAATGGCCTGTTTCTCCCTCGCTTTTACGTATGGAACCCGTTCCCCAGGCTCTCAGCCACAGTACCCCGTTAACTGCTTCCTCCCTCAGAGAGGTCGAAGGTAGCTAAAGCACAGTTTCTCTACACTGTTGATGTTTCGAGTTAGTACGCTAGCAAATAGACTTGCATACAAAAGTGGGGCCGCAGTGCTAGCTTCATGGAACAAGTGGGGAGTTGTGTTCTTCCTTTGCTGCGGCCTGAGTCTCACTCAGAAAATGGTTTTGGACTCGCTTGCAGTGCTCTCACGCATGCACACAGCAAAATGCTTCCACCCTCAGGAACGGCTCTCCTCTACAGTGTTGTTTCTTTGAGTTAGGTGGTTGGCTTTTGGCGTGCACAGACACACAGGGCAACGGTACTAGCCTCATAAACAAGAGCCTAGTTGAGAGGTGTCTTCGGCATCGGCCTTTTTGTCCCTCGGGTTTACGTAGGGAAGCTGTTCCGTGGGCTGTCACCCACAGCACACAGTATATTGCTTCTTCCCACTGAGAGATCGGCGGTAGCTAAAGCACGGTTTCTGTACAGTGTTGTTCCTTCAAGGGAGGTGCCTGGAACTTAGGCCTCCATGCAGACATGCAGGAGGAGTGCTAGCTTCGTGAAACTAGAGCTGATTCGAGAGGTGCCTCTGCACGAAGCCGTTTCTGTCGCCCAGTGATTTGTGGAATCGTTTCCCAGGGTCTCATGCACACACACTGAAAAGTGTTTCCACCCTGCGGATCAGCGATGCTATCTAAAACACGGTCCCTCTACAGTGATGGTTCTTCGAGTTAGTATGCTGGCAATTACACTTCCATGCAAGGTGGGCCCGCAGTGCTGGCTTCAAGAAACAAGTGAAGAGTCGTTTTCTGCCTTCTGCCGAAGCCTGAGTCTCTCTCAGAATATGGTTTCAGATTCAACTGAAGTGCTCGCACCCAAGCTCACGGCAAAATGCTTCCACTCTCAGGAAAGCCTATTTAAGCGGAAGAACAGGTTCTGTACAGTATTGTTTTTTCGAGTTAGGTGGCTGCGTTTAAGCCTGCAAGACAACACAGGCCTCATGAAACAAGAAGTGAGTGAGAGGTTGCCTTCTGCAGTCGATTTCTCAGTCGATTTCAAGTAGGGGACCCGTTCCCCGGTCAACATACACGAACAATATAAAATTCCTCCAGCTTCAAGAACGGCAATGTTAGCTAAAGCCGGTAACTCTACAGCATCGATTCTTTGTGTTCATGGCCTGGTACCTAGGCATCCAGGCACACAGGGTACAGCAGTGTTAACCTAAAACAAGAGGTGAGTCGAGAGCAGCCTTCCTTACGGGCCTGTTTCTCAGTCAGACTTACAATTAGGTCCCATTTCTCATGCTTTCACAAAAACACACAACAGATGAAGTTCTAGCTCAGGAAGGGCGATCTTTGCTGAGGCATGGGTTCTCTACAGTTTTGTTCCTTTGAGTTAGGTGGATGGCACTTAGGACTACATGCACACATGGGGCAGATGACCTAGCTTCACGAAAGAAGAGTTGAGTCGAGAGGTGCCTTCTGCGCATGCTTCTTTCTTCATTGGAATTTTGCTGGGACCCATTCCCCAGGTTGGCAGACAAACACACTTGGAAATGCTGCCGCCCTGTGGAGAGGTGAAGTGAGTTGCAGCTGGGATTCTTTACAGGCTTGTTTCTTCCAAGTCAGTGTTGAGCACTGTTAGCTTCATGTAGGATGAGCTGAGTCAAGAGGTGCCTTGTGCACCAGCATGTTTCACCCTCCCTTTTATGTATGGAACCCGTTCCCCAGGCTTAGGTCTACTCCCACACATGGGGCAACAGACGTATCTTCCTGAAAGAAGAGTTGAGTCGAGAGGTGCCTTCTGCGCATGCTTCTTTCTCCATTGGCATTTTGCTGGGACCCATTCCCCAGGTTGGCAGACAAACACACTTGGAAATGCTGCCACCCTGTGGAGAGGTGAAGTGAGTTGCAGCTGGGATTCTTTACAGGCTTGGTTCTTCCAAGTCAGTGTTGAGCACTGAGCGTTCCAAGCACACATGGAGCAGTAGTGTTAGCTTC
>NW_023365540.1:0-55849 GCF_009762305.2 Zalophus californianus | reverse complement strand
CATGCCACAGCAGAATGTCACGCTGCCTGGTGCGTGACACGCTGACAGAAACGCTCAACCGATGCTTCTGGAGAGTTGGTTTATAAAGACTCCAGATCCCTTGTTGCCGAATTAGGAGAAGCCCAATGAGTGTGTTACATCATTTCTGATATATCTCTCAGGCTTAAGCTTCACTTGCAAGCTGGCACGCTGGACTCCTTGTGCCTCTTCCCCGTGTCACTTTCGCACGCTCCAGCCCGTGGGATCGGCCCTCGCCGGAGAAACAGCATGCCTGGATGCTGTTCTTCGGAGTAGCTGCTGGGAGATACCAAACTCCGACATGACTTTACGCGTCTCAGTCTTGATTTCCTCATCCCTGCAATGGGAAGCTTGATGGCTGTGTTGAAAATTACCTCACGAATTCAAGAAAATGTACGCGAAGCATTGGGCCAATCCTTAGCAAGTAGGAAGCAACCCAGGTCGTGTCTGGGTTGCCTCCTCATCAGGCAAAGCCCCAGGTCCTAAGGACCGGCAGGAGGCGTGTTTGGTCTTGGCAGGCTGTCCAGAGCCTCCCGGGGAGCTGGTCTTCAACGTTGACGTGTGTCCCGGGGCAGGAGCCTTCCTAGCTCATCAGAGGTCCCTCCACCGCTCCCGGGCGGAGACTCAGGCCCTACGTTTGCTCTTCCTCTCAGAGCCTGAATCCAGACTCACATCCCTGAGCGCCGAGGCAGCATCATGCATTAGTTCAGGACCAGAAGCGCCAGCCTCTGGCTACCGTGAGTCCTGTGAATGCCCATGCTCTTTCCTCTTTCTTCTTCCTCACTTGGCCTCCCCGTGCCCTCCGCCCATTCCCGCCTTAGCTCCGCTCCCAGAGCGGCACATTGACTTCCCTGGAACGCTTCCCACTTCCTTCCCCAAACGCTGGACGTTGTTTGGTTCCCGGAGATGGTTCAGAGGCCATGGATGACTCCCAAGTCATCCTACACGCCCAGTGCACGGGCTGTTGGCCCTAAGGTCGTCCTTCCTTACTGTTCTTGGTAACACGTTGATCACGACGCCAAATCGCCTTGCAGGTGGGGAGCCTGACGTGTTTGGCAGAAAACTGCTTGATACCTCCGTACCCTGCCAGTGGGTCCTGAGGACCACGAGGCCCAACCAGAAGGGGGCTTCCATGACCCAACGGGCCGTGCGTGAGCAGCTGCGGCCCTCAGTCATGAGGCCACTGCAGGCTCACCTCTCTGTGATGCAGAGGAGTGCATGAGGGGCTGGACGGCCCCCGAGGAAACGCAAAGGTCCCTGTGTTCCTAAGAGCTCTGAAGGGCAGGGCCCGCTGCCCTCCCATGGGGCTGGGGGTCACTGAGTGGTAGGGCCCGGGTATCTACCACCTGGTCCCCGATATCGCCTGCCCCCACAGGACAGTGGGACTTCCGTGGTCCTCAAAGACACTCACAGGAACTTCTTGCTGGTGCTCAGGCCCAGGGCGGTGCCTACGGGCCTGCAGATGGGAATGGGAGTGCCCTTCAGCAAGGGCAGGAGTTGCAGCCCGCCATCCAAGTGTGTCCCTGTCAGCTCTGTGACAAGAAGTCCCAAGATTTCCTCATCCGCAAATGGAGATATGAATTTGTGCGGAGTCTATGAGGCCCCAGAAGGATACTGTATGTGGTATGTGACCTGTACCGAAATCGTTGCATCGCGGATGCCGTACAAGGACACGAACACCATACGGGATGCAGATGAGTACAGGGTTTACCAGGAAATTCATGTGAGATTCCCGGTGTCTGGGGAGACATTCAAAAGGATCGTGACAGGAAGAAGCCAGCATTTCTGTGAGTGCAGTGAGAAAGAAAACATAGTTGTGCAGACATTAATCGTTGCAAAAATATGTATCAAGCAAGAGGATTTATTTCTCAAAGGTAGGTAGGATGAAGATCTTGACTCCGGAGTCAAAGCAGAGATCTTGACCCCTCTTGACTCCGTAGTATCTGGAGGCATGCAGCTGGCAGGGTCTCACGAGACCTAAGGAAGAAGAGAATCAGGAAAAGTGGTCCCCACTTCCTCAAGCTGATTCACAAGCTTTTGAACAGGCAGATGAGTAACAGAAATGTTGGCGATTGCATGCTGGCTTTCAGTAGCATTTGGCAGTGTCCTTGTTTCCCAAATGGCAAATCAGTGCTGTGTGCAGATGGTGGTTCTTGGTGAGGCAGTCAGCGGTAGGAAGGCTGGCAGCGGCCGGACATCCAGCAGGGGTGGCAGCAGGTGGTCCTCCGGCAGGTGGCATGGCAGCAGTTTGGCTGGCCACCAGGCTAGCAGCAGCTGGATCCACAGCCCTGGGCTAGGCATCCAGGCAAGCAGCAGCAGGTGGGGAAGTAGCAGGTTCTCCTGCAGTACACGGGGGTACAGCAGGCTGGCTGACAGCAGCTGGACCCACAGCAAGTTTGTCCACAGCCACTGGACCCACAGCAGCTGGGTTGACAGCAGCTGGAGACACAGCAGCTGGGCCGGCAGCAGGTGGTCCTGCAGCAGGTGGTCTGACAGCAAGTGGGGCGGCAGCAGCAAGGCTGGCAGCAGCTGGACCCGCAGCAGCTGGACCCGCTGCCGCCTTGTCCACAGCCGCCCCCGCACCCGCAGCAGCTGGGCCGGCAGCAGGTGGTCCGGCAGCAGGTGGTCTGACAGCAAGTTGGGGGGCAGCAGCAAGGCTGGCAGCAGCTGGACCCGCAGCAGCTGGACCCGCTGCCGCCTTGTCCACAGCCGCCGCCGCACCCGCAGCAGCTGGGCTGGCAGCAGGTGGTCCTGCAGCAGGTGGTCCTGCAGCACGTAGGCTGGCAGCAAGGGGAGCAGCAGCACGAGTCGGTCATGGTGTCACCGGTGGAGGGGGAGCTTCTGTTCAGAGGTGGGTTTCTCAGATTCTGTTGTGTCCTCTTGTTGTGGGGCTTTTATGCACTAGAGCCCCACATTTGGACCAATGGGCATGACTTTCTTGTTGTTGTTTACATCGTTTGCCTAATAATTTGGGAATTGAAGAAGAGGAAGTTTTTCTCTGAATGTAATGAATCTTGCGAAAATAAGTGCCTAACGTGTTTCTTAATTGAGAATAACTCATGGAGACGTTTTCTGATGCAAACAAGGTGGTCACATCAGAAGCATCATTCTCGTGTCAATGATTTCATCACGTGACGTAACTCCCTCCCCCTGGCCTGGGAAGTGGTTGGCGAGTCAGTTTAGTGGTCCTTCCCCAGCGTCGGTCCTTAGGTTGCATGTAGATTAGGAATATCCCCGAGATGAGGGGCGTGATTGTTGTTGATACGTTCATAGTGATGAATTGGAATCGTGCCTGAGCCCAAGTCGGTTTCCCCACAAAGCCTGATTCCAGACTCCCACAGCATCGGTCTCGTGGAGCACCCTACCCCACCTCAATGTCCCAGTTCAATCAAAGACACTTGGGTGGAAGATATGTGACTTCATCTCTTCCATGTGTCGAGGCAGAATCAAGCAGGTGGATAGAAACAGCAGCGGCACACCAAGACCAGGCAAGCGTCAGGCACCGAACTTCCTGAGTGACCAGCCGTCCTGATTCACCCAGAGATGAGGGCTTTGAGAGGATGGGGGACTTTCCGTGATGTAACTGGGGCAGTTTGGGAAATCCAGGAGGAGTTGGTGACTCTAGTCCTCACCTTGTTAACCAGCAGAGTGAGTTACTTAATGCACTGACTACACAGTTACTGTTTTCTCTTCCTCCCTCCTTCCCTCCCTCCGTCTACCTTCCTGTCTCCCCGCCTCCCGTCTCCTCCTCTCTTCCTTCTTCTTCCTCCTCTGCCTTCCTCTTGTACCAGTGGTGCCCGTCCACCATCATTAAGAAGAAGATGTTGGGTCTGAGTGGAGAAGACCGTAGGCCGTAGATGATGCCTGAAAAAGGCCAGCCATTTATCTCAGACCTTCCTGTGTTTCTACCCACCACATCGGCATCTCTATGCCTAACGGCTGTTTTCATGCCACAGCAGAATGTCACGCTGCCTGGTGCGTGACACGCTGACAGAAACGCTCAACCGATGCTTCTGGAGAGTTGGTTTATAAAGACTCCAGATCCCTTGTTGCCGAATTAGGAGAAGCCCAATGAGTGTGTTACATCATTTCTGATATATCTCTCAGGCTTAAGCTTCACTTGCAAGCTGGCACGCTGGACTCCTTGTGCCTCTTCCCCGTGTCACTTTCGCACGCTCCAGCCCGTGGGATCGGCCCTCGCCGGAGAAACAGCATGCCTGGATGCTGTTCTTCGGAGTAGCTGCTGGGAGATACCAAACTCCGACATGACTTTACGCGTCTCAGTCTTGATTTCCTCATCCCTGCAATGGGAAGCTTGATGGCTGTGTTGAAAATTACCTCACGAATTCAAGAAAATGTACGCGAAGCATTGGGCCAATCCTTAGCAAGTAGGAAGCAACCCAGGTCGTGTCTGGGTTGCCTCCTCATCAGGCAAAGCCCCAGGTCCTAAGGACCGGCAGGAGGCGTGTTTGGTCTTGGCAGGCTGTCCAGAGCCTCCCGGGGAGCTGGTCTTCAACGTTGACGTGTGTCCCGGGGCAGGAGCCTTCCTAGCTCATCAGAGGTCCCTCCACCGCTCCCGGGCGGAGACTCAGGCCCTACGTTTGCTCTTCCTCTCAGAGCCTGAATCCAGACTCACATCCCTGAGCGCCGAGGCAGCATCATGCATTAGTTCAGGACCAGAAGCGCCAGCCTCTGGCTACCGTGAGTCCTGTGAATGCCCATGCTCTTTCCTCTTTCTTCTTCCTCACTTGGCCTCCCCGTGCCCTCCGCCCATTCCCGCCTTAGCTCCGCTCCCAGAGCGGCACATTGACTTCCCTGGAACGCTTCCCACTTCCTTCCCCAAACGCTGGACGTTGTTTGGTTCCCGGAGATGGTTCAGAGGCCATGGATGACTCCCAAGTCATCCTACACGCCCAGTGCACGGGCTGTTGGCCCTAAGGTCGTCCTTCCTTACTGTTCTTGGTAACACGTTGATCACGACGCCAAATCGCCTTGCAGGTGGGGAGCCTGACGTGTTTGGCAGAAAACTGCTTGATACCTCCGTACCCTGCCAGTGGGTCCTGAGGACCACGAGGCCCAACCAGAAGGGGGCTTCCATGACCCAACGGGCCGTGCGTGAGCAGCTGCGGCCCTCAGTCATGAGGCCACTGCAGGCTCACCTCTCTGTGATGCAGAGGAGTGCATGAGGGGCTGGACGGCCCCCGAGGAAACGCAAAGGTCCCTGTGTTCCTAAGAGCTCTGAAGGGCAGGGCCCGCTGCCCTCCCATGGGGCTGGGGGTCACTGAGTGGTAGGGCCCGGGTATCTACCACCTGGTCCCCGATATCGCCTGCCCCCACAGGACAGTGGGACTTCCGTGGTCCTCAAAGACACTCACAGGAACTTCTTGCTGGTGCTCAGGCCCAGGGCGGTGCCTACGGGCCTGCAGATGGGAATGGGAGTGCCCTTCAGCAAGGGCAGGAGTTGCAGCCCGCCATCCAAGTGTGTCCCTGTCAGCTCTGTGACAAGAAGTCCCAAGATTTCCTCATCCGCAAATGGAGATATGAATTTGTGCGGAGTCTATGAGGCCCCAGAAGGATACTGTATGTGGTATGTGACCTGTACCGAAATCGTTGCATCGCGGATGCCGTACAAGGACACGAACACCATACGGGATGCAGATGAGTACAGGGTTTACCAGGAAATTCATGTGAGATTCCCGGTGTCTGGGGAGACATTCAAAAGGATCGTGACAGGAAGAAGCCAGCATTTCTGTGAGTGCAGTGAGAAAGAAAACATAGTTGTGCAGACATTAATCGTTGCAAAAATATGTATCAAGCAAGAGGATTTATTTCTCAAAGGTAGGTAGGATGAAGATCTTGACTCCGGAGTCAAAGCAGAGATCTTGACCCCTCTTGACTCCGTAGTATCTGGAGGCATGCAGCTGGCAGGGTCTCACGAGACCTAAGGAAGAAGAGAATCAGGAAAAGTGGTCCCCACTTCCTCAAGCTGATTCACAAGCTTTTGAACAGGCAGATGAGTAACAGAAATGTTGGCGATTGCATGCTGGCTTTCAGTAGCATTTGGCAGTGTCCTTGTTTCCCAAATGGCAAATCAGTGCTGTGTGCAGATGGTGGTTCTTGGTGAGGCAGTCAGCGGTAGGAAGGCTGGCAGCGGCCGGACATCCAGCAGGGGTGGCAGCAGGTGGTCCTCCGGCAGGTGGCATGGCAGCAGTTTGGCTGGCCACCAGGCTAGCAGCAGCTGGATCCACAGCCCTGGGCTAGGCATCCAGGCAAGCAGCAGCAGGTGGGGAAGTAGCAGGTTCTCCTGCAGTACACGGGGGTACAGCAGGCTGGCTGACAGCAGCTGGACCCACAGCAAGTTTGTCCACAGCCACTGGACCCACAGCAGCTGGGTTGACAGCAGCTGGAGACACAGCAGCTGGGCCGGCAGCAGGTGGTCCTGCAGCAGGTGGTCTGACAGCAAGTGGGGCGGCAGCAGCAAGGCTGGCAGCAGCTGGACCCGCAGCAGCTGGACCCGCTGCCGCCTTGTCCACAGCCGCCCCCGCACCCGCAGCAGCTGGGCCGGCAGCAGGTGGTCCGGCAGCAGGTGGTCTGACAGCAAGTTGGGGGGCAGCAGCAAGGCTGGCAGCAGCTGGACCCGCAGCAGCTGGACCCGCTGCCGCCTTGTCCACAGCCGCCGCCGCACCCGCAGCAGCTGGGCTGGCAGCAGGTGGTCCTGCAGCAGGTGGTCCTGCAGCACGTAGGCTGGCAGCAAGGGGAGCAGCAGCACGAGTCGGTCATGGTGTCACCGGTGGAGGGGGAGCTTCTGTTCAGAGGTGGGTTTCTCAGATTCTGTTGTGTCCTCTTGTTGTGGGGCTTTTATGCACTAGAGCCCCACATTTGGACCAATGGGCATGACTTTCTTGTTGTTGTTTACATCGTTTGCCTAATAATTTGGGAATTGAAGAAGAGGAAGTTTTTCTCTGAATGTAATGAATCTTGCGAAAATAAGTGCCTAACGTGTTTCTTAATTGAGAATAACTCATGGAGACGTTTTCTGATGCAAACAAGGTGGTCACATCAGAAGCATCATTCTCGTGTCAATGATTTCATCACGTGACGTAACTCCCTCCCCCTGGCCTGGGAAGTGGTTGGCGAGTCAGTTTAGTGGTCCTTCCCCAGCGTCGGTCCTTAGGTTGCATGTAGATTAGGAATATCCCCGAGATGAGGGGCGTGATTGTTGTTGATACGTTCATAGTGATGAATTGGAATCGTGCCTGAGCCCAAGTCGGTTTCCCCACAAAGCCTGATTCCAGACTCCCACAGCATCGGTCTCGTGGAGCACCCTACCCCACCTCAATGTCCCAGTTCAATCAAAGACACTTGGGTGGAAGATATGTGACTTCATCTCTTCCATGTGTCGAGGCAGAATCAAGCAGGTGGATAGAAACAGCAGCGGCACACCAAGACCAGGCAAGCGTCAGGCACCGAACTTCCTGAGTGACCAGCCGTCCTGATTCACCCAGAGATGAGGGCTTTGAGAGGATGGGGGACTTTCCGTGATGTAACTGGGGCAGTTTGGGAAATCCAGGAGGAGTTGGTGACTCTAGTCCTCACCTTGTTAACCAGCAGAGTGAGTTACTTAATGCACTGACTACACAGTTACTGTTTTCTCTTCCTCCCTCCTTCCCTCCCTCCGTCTACCTTCCTGTCTCCCCGCCTCCCGTCTCCTCCTCTCTTCCTTCTTCTTCCTCCTCTGCCTTCCTCTTGTACCAGTGGTGCCCGTCCACCATCATTAAGAAGAAGATGTTGGGTCTGAGTGGAGAAGACCGTAGGCCGTAGATGATGCCTGAAAAAGGCCAGCCATTTATCTCAGACCTTCCTGTGTTTCTACCCACCACATCGGCATCTCTATGCCTAACGGCTGTTTTCATGCCACAGCAGAATGTCACGCTGCCTGGTGCGTGACACGCTGACAGAAACGCTCAACCGATGCTTCTGGAGAGTTGGTTTATAAAGACTCCAGATCCCTTGTTGCCGAATTAGGAGAAGCCCAATGAGTGTGTTACATCATTTCTGATATATCTCTCAGGCTTAAGCTTCACTTGCAAGCTGGCACGCTGGACTCCTTGTGCCTCTTCCCCGTGTCACTTTCGCACGCTCCAGCCCGTGGGATCGGCCCTCGCCGGAGAAACAGCATGCCTGGATGCTGTTCTTCGGAGTAGCTGCTGGGAGATACCAAACTCCGACATGACTTTACGCGTCTCAGTCTTGATTTCCTCATCCCTGCAATGGGAAGCTTGATGGCTGTGTTGAAAATTACCTCACGAATTCAAGAAAATGTACGCGAAGCATTGGGCCAATCCTTAGCAAGTAGGAAGCAACCCAGGTCGTGTCTGGGTTGCCTCCTCATCAGGCAAAGCCCCAGGTCCTAAGGACCGGCAGGAGGCGTGTTTGGTCTTGGCAGGCTGTCCAGAGCCTCCCGGGGAGCTGGTCTTCAACGTTGACGTGTGTCCCGGGGCAGGAGCCTTCCTAGCTCATCAGAGGTCCCTCCACCGCTCCCGGGCGGAGACTCAGGCCCTACGTTTGCTCTTCCTCTCAGAGCCTGAATCCAGACTCACATCCCTGAGCGCCGAGGCAGCATCATGCATTAGTTCAGGACCAGAAGCGCCAGCCTCTGGCTACCGTGAGTCCTGTGAATGCCCATGCTCTTTCCTCTTTCTTCTTCCTCACTTGGCCTCCCCGTGCCCTCCGCCCATTCCCGCCTTAGCTCCGCTCCCAGAGCGGCACATTGACTTCCCTGGAACGCTTCCCACTTCCTTCCCCAAACGCTGGACGTTGTTTGGTTCCCGGAGATGGTTCAGAGGCCATGGATGACTCCCAAGTCATCCTACACGCCCAGTGCACGGGCTGTTGGCCCTAAGGTCGTCCTTCCTTACTGTTCTTGGTAACACGTTGATCACGACGCCAAATCGCCTTGCAGGTGGGGAGCCTGACGTGTTTGGCAGAAAACTGCTTGATACCTCCGTACCCTGCCAGTGGGTCCTGAGGACCACGAGGCCCAACCAGAAGGGGGCTTCCATGACCCAACGGGCCGTGCGTGAGCAGCTGCGGCCCTCAGTCATGAGGCCACTGCAGGCTCACCTCTCTGTGATGCAGAGGAGTGCATGAGGGGCTGGACGGCCCCCGAGGAAACGCAAAGGTCCCTGTGTTCCTAAGAGCTCTGAAGGGCAGGGCCCGCTGCCCTCCCATGGGGCTGGGGGTCACTGAGTGGTAGGGCCCGGGTATCTACCACCTGGTCCCCGATATCGCCTGCCCCCACAGGACAGTGGGACTTCCGTGGTCCTCAAAGACACTCACAGGAACTTCTTGCTGGTGCTCAGGCCCAGGGCGGTGCCTACGGGCCTGCAGATGGGAATGGGAGTGCCCTTCAGCAAGGGCAGGAGTTGCAGCCCGCCATCCAAGTGTGTCCCTGTCAGCTCTGTGACAAGAAGTCCCAAGATTTCCTCATCCGCAAATGGAGATATGAATTTGTGCGGAGTCTATGAGGCCCCAGAAGGATACTGTATGTGGTATGTGACCTGTACCGAAATCGTTGCATCGCAGATGCCGTACAAGGACACGAACACCATACGGGATGCAGATGAGTACAGGGTTTACCAGGAAATTCATGTGAGATTCCCGGTGTCTGGGGAGACATTCAAAAGGATCGTGACAGGAAGAAGCCAGCATTTCTGTGAGTGCAGTGAGAAAGAAAACATAGTTGTGCAGACATTAATCGTTGCAAAAATATGTATCAAGCAAGAGGATTTATTTCTCAAAGGTAGGTAGGATGAAGATCTTGACTCCGGAGTCAAAGCAGAGATCTTGACCCCTCTTGACTCCGTAGTATCTGGAGGCATGCAGCTGGCAGGGTCTCACGAGACCTAAGGAAGAAGAGAATCAGGAAAAGTGGTCCCCACTTCCTCAAGCTGATTCACAAGCTTTTGAACAGGCAGATGAGTAACAGAAATGTTGGCGATTGCATGCTGGCTTTCAGTAGCATTTGGCAGTGTCCTTGTTTCCCAAATGGCAAATCAGTGCTGTGTGCAGATGGTGGTTCTTGGTGAGGCAGTCAGCGGTAGGAAGGCTGGCAGCGGCCGGACATCCAGCAGGGGTGGCAGCAGGTGGTCCTCCGGCAGGTGGCATGGCAGCAGTTTGGCTGGCCACCAGGCTAGCAGCAGCTGGATCCACAGCCCTGGGCTAGGCATCCAGGCAAGCAGCAGCAGGTGGGGAAGTAGCAGGTTCTCCTGCAGTACACGGGGGTACAGCAGGCTGGCTGACAGCAGCTGGACCCACAGCAAGTTTGTCCACAGCCACTGGACCCACAGCAGCTGGGTTGACAGCAGCTGGAGACACAGCAGCTGGGCCGGCAGCAGGTGGTCCTGCAGCAGGTGGTCTGACAGCAAGTGGGGCGGCAGCAGCAAGGCTGGCAGCAGCTGGACCCGCAGCAGCTGGACCCGCTGCCGCCTTGTCCACAGCCGCCCCCGCACCCGCAGCAGCTGGGCCGGCAGCAGGTGGTCCGGCAGCAGGTGGTCTGACAGCAAGTTGGGGGGCAGCAGCAAGGCTGGCAGCAGCTGGACCCGCAGCAGCTGGACCCGCTGCCGCCTTGTCCACAGCCGCCGCCGCACCCGCAGCAGCTGGGCTGGCAGCAGGTGGTCCTGCAGCAGGTGGTCCTGCAGCACGTAGGCTGGCAGCAAGGGGAGCAGCAGCACGAGTCGGTCATGGTGTCACCGGTGGAGGGGGAGCTTCTGTTCAGAGGTGGGTTTCTCAGATTCTGTTGTGTCCTCTTGTTGTGGGGCTTTTATGCACTAGAGCCCCACATTTGGACCAATGGGCATGACTTTCTTGTTGTTGTTTACATCGTTTGCCTAATAATTTGGGAATTGAAGAAGAGGAAGTTTTTCTCTGAATGTAATGAATCTTGCGAAAATAAGTGCCTAACGTGTTTCTTAATTGAGAATAACTCATGGAGACGTTTTCTGATGCAAACAAGGTGGTCACATCAGAAGCATCATTCTCGTGTCAATGATTTCATCACGTGACGTAACTCCCTCCCCCTGGCCTGGGAAGTGGTTGGCGAGTCAGTTTAGTGGTCCTTCCCCAGCGTCGGTCCTTAGGTTGCATGTAGATTAGGAATATCCCCGAGATGAGGGGCGTGATTGTTGTTGATACGTTCATAGTGATGAATTGGAATCGTGCCTGAGCCCAAGTCGGTTTCCCCACAAAGCCTGATTCCAGACTCCCACAGCATCGGTCTCGTGGAGCACCCTACCCCACCTCAATGTCCCAGTTCAATCAAAGACACTTGGGTGGAAGATATGTGACTTCATCTCTTCCATGTGTCGAGGCAGAATCAAGCAGGTGGATAGAAACAGCAGCGGCACACCAAGACCAGGCAAGCGTCAGGCACCGAACTTCCTGAGTGACCAGCCGTCCTGATTCACCCAGAGATGAGGGCTTTGAGAGGATGGGGGACTTTCCGTGATGTAACTGGGGCAGTTTGGGAAATCCAGGAGGAGTTGGTGACTCTAGTCCTCACCTTGTTAACCAGCAGAGTGAGTTACTTAATGCACTGACTACACAGTTACTGTTTTCTCTTCCTCCCTCCTTCCCTCCCTCCGTCTACCTTCCTGTCTCCCCGCCTCCCGTCTCCTCCTCTCTTCCTTCTTCTTCCTCCTCTGCCTTCCTCTTGTACCAGTGGTGCCCGTCCACCATCATTAAGAAGAAGATGTTGGGTCTGAGTGGAGAAGACCGTAGGCCGTAGATGATGCCTGAAAAAGGCCAGCCATTTATCTCAGACCTTCCTGTGTTTCTACCCACCACATCGGCATCTCTATGCCTAACGGCTGTTTTCATGCCACAGCAGAATGTCACGCTGCCTGGTGCGTGACACGCTGACAGAAACGCTCAACCGATGCTTCTGGAGAGTTGGTTTATAAAGACTCCAGATCCCTTGTTGCCGAATTAGGAGAAGCCCAATGAGTGTGTTACATCATTTCTGATATATCTCTCAGGCTTAAGCTTCACTTGCAAGCTGGCACGCTGGACTCCTTGTGCCTCTTCCCCGTGTCACTTTCGCACGCTCCAGCCCGTGGGATCGGCCCTCGCCGGAGAAACAGCATGCCTGGATGCTGTTCTTCGGAGTAGCTGCTGGGAGATACCAAACTCCGACATGACTTTACGCGTCTCAGTCTTGATTTCCTCATCCCTGCAATGGGAAGCTTGATGGCTGTGTTGAAAATTACCTCACGAATTCAAGAAAATGTACGCGAAGCATTGGGCCAATCCTTAGCAAGTAGGAAGCAACCCAGGTCGTGTCTGGGTTGCCTCCTCATCAGGCAAAGCCCCAGGTCCTAAGGACCGGCAGGAGGCGTGTTTGGTCTTGGCAGGCTGTCCAGAGCCTCCCGGGGAGCTGGTCTTCAACGTTGACGTGTGTCCCGGGGCAGGAGCCTTCCTAGCTCATCAGAGGTCCCTCCACCGCTCCCGGGCGGAGACTCAGGCCCTACGTTTGCTCTTCCTCTCAGAGCCTGAATCCAGACTCACATCCCTGAGCGCCGAGGCAGCATCATGCATTAGTTCAGGACCAGAAGCGCCAGCCTCTGGCTACCGTGAGTCCTGTGAATGCCCATGCTCTTTCCTCTTTCTTCTTCCTCACTTGGCCTCCCCGTGCCCTCCGCCCATTCCCGCCTTAGCTCCGCTCCCAGAGCGGCACATTGACTTCCCTGGAACGCTTCCCACTTCCTTCCCCAAACGCTGGACGTTGTTTGGTTCCCGGAGATGGTTCAGAGGCCATGGATGACTCCCAAGTCATCCTACACGCCCAGTGCACGGGCTGTTGGCCCTAAGGTCGTCCTTCCTTACTGTTCTTGGTAACACGTTGATCACGACGCCAAATCGCCTTGCAGGTGGGGAGCCTGACGTGTTTGGCAGAAAACTGCTTGATACCTCCGTACCCTGCCAGTGGGTCCTGAGGACCACGAGGCCCAACCAGAAGGGTCTTCCATGCCCCAACGGGCCGTGCGTGAGCAGCTGCGGCCCTCAGTCATGAGGCCACTGCAGGCTCACCTCTCTGTGATGCAGAGGAGTGCATGAGGGGCTGGACGGCCCCCGAGGAAACGCAAAGGTCCCTGTGTTCCTAAGAGCTCTGAAGGGCAGGGCCCGCTGCCCTCCCATGGGGCTGGGGGTCACTGAGTGGTAGGACCCGGGTATCTACCACCTGGTCCCCGATATCGCCTGCCCCCACAGGACAGTGGGACTTCCGTGGTCCTCAAAGACACTCACAGGAACTTCTTGCTGGTGCTCAGGCCCAGGGCGGTGCCTACGGGCCTGCAGATGGGAATGGGAGTGCCCTTCAGCAAGGGCAGGAGTTGCAGCCCGCCATCCAAGTGTGTCCCTGTCAGCTCTGTGACAAGAAGTCCCAAGATTTCCTCATCCGCAAATGGAGATATGAATTTGTGCGGAGTCTATGAGGCCCCAGAAGGATACTGTATGTGGTATGTGACCTGTACCGAAATCGTTGCATCGCAGGATGCCGTACAAGGACACGAACACCATACGGGATGCAGATGAGTACAGGGTTTACCAGGAAATTCATGTGAGATTCCCGGTGTCTGGGGAGACATTCAAAAGGATCGTGACAGGAAGAAGCCAGCATTTCTGTGAGTGCAGTGAGAAAGAAAACATAGTTGTGCAGACATTAATCGTTGCAAAAATATGTATCAAGCAAGAGGATTTATTTCTCAAAGGTAGGTAGGATGAAGATCTTGACTCCGGAGTCAAAGCAGAGATCTTGACCCCTCTTGACTCCGTAGTATCTGGAGGCATGCAGCTGGCAGGGTCTCACGAGACCTAAGGAAGAAGAGAATCAGGAAAAGTGGTCCCCACTTCCTCAAGCTGATTCACAAGCTTTTGAACAGGCAGATGAGTAACAGAAATGTTGGCGATTGCATGCTGGCTTTCAGTAGCATTTGGCAGTGTCCTTGTTTCCCAAATGGCAAATCAGTGCTGTGTGCAGATGGTGGTTCTTGGTGAGGCAGTCAGCGGTAGGAAGGCTGGCAGCGGCCGGACATCCAGCAGGGGTGGCAGCAGGTGGTCCTCCGGCAGGTGGCATGGCAGCAGTTTGGCTGGCCACCAGGCTAGCAGCAGCTGGATCCACAGCCCTGGGCTAGGCATCCAGGCAAGCAGCAGCAGGTGGGGAAGTAGCAGGTTCTCCTGCAGTACACGGGGGTACAGCAGGCTGGCTGACAGCAGCTGGACCCACAGCAAGTTTGTCCACAGCCACTGGACCCACAGCAGCTGGGTTGACAGCAGCTGGAGACACAGCAGCTGGGCCGGCAGCAGGTGGTCCTGCAGCAGGTGGTCTGACAGCAAGTGGGGCGGCAGCAGCAAGGCTGGCAGCAGCTGGACCCGCAGCAGCTGGACCCGCTGCCGCCTTGTCCACAGCCGCCCCCGCACCCGCAGCAGCTGGGCCGGCAGCAGGTGGTCCGGCAGCAGGTGGTCTGACAGCAAGTTGGGGGGCAGCAGCAAGGCTGGCAGCAGCTGGACCCGCAGCAGCTGGACCCGCTGCCGCCTTGTCCACAGCCGCCGCCGCACCCGCAGCAGCTGGGCTGGCAGCAGGTGGTCCTGCAGCAGGTGGTCCTGCAGCACGTAGGCTGGCAGCAAGGGGAGCAGCAGCACGAGTCGGTCATGGTGTCACCGGTGGAGGGGGAGCTTCTGTTCAGAGGTGGGTTTCTCAGATTCTGTTGTGTCCTCTTGTTGTGGGGCTTTTATGCACTAGAGCCCCACATTTGGACCAATGGGCATGACTTTCTTGTTGTTGTTTACATCGTTTGCCTAATAATTTGGGAATTGAAGAAGAGGAAGTTTTTCTCTGAATGTAATGAATCTTGCGAAAATAAGTGCCTAACGTGTTTCTTAATTGAGAATAACTCATGGAGACGTTTTCTGATGCAAACAAGGTGGTCACATCAGAAGCATCATTCTCGTGTCAATGATTTCATCACGTGACGTAACTCCCTCCCCCTGGCCTGGGAAGTGGTTGGCGAGTCAGTTTAGTGGTCCTTCCCCAGCGTCGGTCCTTAGGTTGCATGTAGATTAGGAATATCCCCGAGATGAGGGGCGTGATTGTTGTTGATACGTTCATAGTGATGAATTGGAATCGTGCCTGAGCCCAAGTCGGTTTCCCCACAAAGCCTGATTCCAGACTCCCACAGCATCGGTCTCGTGGAGCACCCTACCCCACCTCAATGTCCCAGTTCAATCAAAGACACTTGGGTGGAAGATATGTGACTTCATCTCTTCCATGTGTCGAGGCAGAATCAAGCAGGTGGATAGAAACAGCAGCGGCACACCAAGACCAGGCAAGCGTCAGGCACCGAACTTCCTGAGTGACCAGCCGTCCTGATTCACCCAGAGATGAGGGCTTTGAGAGGATGGGGGACTTTCCGTGATGTAACTGGGGCAGTTTGGGAAATCCAGGAGGAGTTGGTGACTCTAGTCCTCACCTTGTTAACCAGCAGAGTGAGTTACTTAATGCACTGACTACACAGTTACTGTTTTCTCTTCCTCCCTCCTTCCCTCCCTCCGTCTACCTTCCTGTCTCCCCGCCTCCCGTCTCCTCCTCTCTTCCTTCTTCTTCCTCCTCTGCCTTCCTCTTGTACCAGTGGTGCCCGTCCACCATCATTAAGAAGAAGATGTTGGGTCTGAGTGGAGAAGACCGTAGGCCGTAGATGATGCCTGAAAAAGGCCAGCCATTTATCTCAGACCTTCCTGTGTTTCTACCCACCACATCGGCATCTCTATGCCTAACGGCTGTTTTCATGCCACAGCAGAATGTCACGCTGCCTGGTGCGTGACACGCTGACAGAAACGCTCAACCGATGCTTCTGGAGAGTTGGTTTATAAAGACTCCAGATCCCTTGTTGCCGAATTAGGAGAAGCCCAATGAGTGTGTTACATCATTTCTGATATATCTCTCAGGCTTAAGCTTCACTTGCAAGCTGGCACGCTGGACTCCTTGTGCCTCTTCCCCGTGTCACTTTCGCACGCTCCAGCCCGTGGGATCGGCCCTCGCCGGAGAAACAGCATGCCTGGATGCTGTTCTTCGGAGTAGCTGCTGGGAGATACCAAACTCCGACATGACTTTACGCGTCTCAGTCTTGATTTCCTCATCCCTGCAATGGGAAGCTTGATGGCTGTGTTGAAAATTACCTCACGAATTCAAGAAAATGTACGCGAAGCATTGGGCCAATCCTTAGCAAGTAGGAAGCAACCCAGGTCGTGTCTGGGTTGCCTCCTCATCAGGCAAAGCCCCAGGTCCTAAGGACCGGCAGGAGGCGTGTTTGGTCTTGGCAGGCTGTCCAGAGCCTCCCGGGGAGCTGGTCTTCAACGTTGACGTGTGTCCCGGGGCAGGAGCCTTCCTAGCTCATCAGAGGTCCCTCCACCGCTCCCGGGCGGAGACTCAGGCCCTACGTTTGCTCTTCCTCTCAGAGCCTGAATCCAGACTCACATCCCTGAGCGCCGAGGCAGCATCATGCATTAGTTCAGGACCAGAAGCGCCAGCCTCTGGCTACCGTGAGTCCTGTGAATGCCCATGCTCTTTCCTCTTTCTTCTTCCTCACTTGGCCTCCCCGTGCCCTCCGCCCATTCCCGCCTTAGCTCCGCTCCCAGAGCGGCACATTGACTTCCCTGGAACGCTTCCCACTTCCTTCCCCAAACGCTGGACGTTGTTTGGTTCCCGGAGATGGTTCAGAGGCCATGGATGACTCCCAAGTCATCCTACACGCCCAGTGCACGGGCTGTTGGCCCTAAGGTCGTCCTTCCTTACTGTTCTTGGTAACACGTTGATCACGACGCCAAATCGCCTTGCAGGTGGGGAGCCTGACGTGTTTGGCAGAAAACTGCTTGATACCTCCGTACCCTGCCAGTGGGTCCTGAGGACCACGAGGCCCAACCAGAAGGGGGCTTCCATGACCCAACGGGCCGTGCGTGAGCAGCTGCGGCCCTCAGTCATGAGGCCACTGCAGGCTCACCTCTCTGTGATGCAGAGGAGTGCATGAGGGGCTGGACGGCCCCCGAGGAAACGCAAAGGTCCCTGTGTTCCTAAGAGCTCTGAAGGGCAGGGCCCGCTGCCCTCCCATGGGGCTGGGGGTCACTGAGTGGTAGGGCCCGGGTATCTACCACCTGGTCCCCGATATCGCCTGCCCCCACAGGACAGTAGGACTTCCGTGGTCCTCAAAGACACTCACAGGAACTTCTTGCTGGTGCTCAGGCCCAGGGCGGTGCCTACGGGCCTGCAGATGGGAATGGGAGTGCCCTTCAGCAAGGGCAGGAGTTGCAGCCCGCCATCCAAGTGTGTCCCTGTCAGCTCTGTGACAAGAAGTCCCAAGATTTCCTCATCCGCAAATGGAGATATGAATTTGTGCGGAGTCTATGAGGCCCCAGAAGGATACTGTATGTGGTATGTGACCTGTACCGAAATCGTTGCATCGCAGATGCCGTACAAGGACACGAACACCATACGGGATGCAGATGAGTACAGGGTTTACCAGGAAATTCATGTGAGATTCCCGGTGTCTGGGGAGACATTCAAAAGGATCGTGACAGGAAGAAGCCAGCATTTCTGTGAGTGCAGTGAGAAAGAAAACATAGTTGTGCAGACATTAATCGTTGCAAAAATATGTATCAAGCAAGAGGATTTATTTCTCAAAGGTAGGTAGGATGAAGATCTTGACTCCGGAGTCAAAGCAGAGATCTTGACCCCTCTTGACTCCGTAGTATCTGGAGGCATGCAGCTGGCAGGGTCTCACGAGACCTAAGGAAGAAGAGAATCAGGAAAAGTGGTCCCCACTTCCTCAAGCTGATTCACAAGCTTTTGAACAGGCAGATGAGTAACAGAAATGTTGGCGATTGCATGCTGGCTTTCAGTAGCATTTGGCAGTGTCCTTGTTTCCCAAATGGCAAATCAGTGCTGTGTGCAGATGGTGGTTCTTGGTGAGGCAGTCAGCGGTAGGAAGGCTGGCAGCGGCCGGACATCCAGCAGGGGTGGCAGCAGGTGGTCCTCCGGCAGGTGGCATGGCAGCAGGTTGGCTGGCCACCAGGCTAGCAGCAGCTGGATCCACAGCCCTGGGCTAGGCATCCAGGCAAGCAGCAGCAGGTGGGGAAGTAGCAGGTTCTCCTGCAGTACACGGGGGTACAGCAGGCTGGCTGACAGCAGCTGGACCCACAGCAAGTTTGTCCACAGCCACTGGACCCACAGCAGCTGGGTTGACAGCAGCTGGAGACACAGCAGCTGGGCCGGCAGCAGGTGGTCCTGCAGCAGGTGGTCTGACAGCAAGTGGGGCGGCAGCAGCAAGGCTGGCAGCAGCTGGACCCGCAGCAGCTGGACCCGCTGCCGCCTTGTCCACAGCCGCCCCCGCACCCGCAGCAGCTGGGCCGGCAGCAGGTGGTCCGGCAGCAGGTGGTCTGACAGCAAGTTGGGGGGCAGCAGGAAGGCTGGCAGCAGCTGGACCCGCAGCAGCTGGACCCGCTGCCGCCTTGTCCACAGCCGCCGCCGCACCCGCAGCAGCTGGGCTGGCAGCAGGTGGTCCTGCAGCAGGTGGTCCTGCAGCACGTAGGCTGGCAGCAAGGGGAGCAGCAGCACGAGTCGGTCATGGTGTCACCGGTGGAGGGGGAGCTTCTGTTCAGAGGTGGGTTTCTCAGATTCTGTTGTGTCCTCTTGTTGTGGGGCTTTTATGCACTAGAGCCCCACATTTGGACCAATGGGCATGACTTTCTTGTTGTTGTTTACATCGTTTGCCTAATAATTTGGGAATTGAAGAAGAGGAAGTTTTTCTCTGAATGTAATGAATCTTGCGAAAATAAGTGCCTAACGTGTTTCTTAATCGAGAATAACTCATGGAGACGTTTTCTGATGCAAACAAGGTGGTCACATCAGAAGCATCATTCTCGTGTCAATGATTTCATCACGTGACGTAACTCCCTCCCCCTGGCCTGGGAAGTGGTTGGCGAGTCAGTTTAGTGGTCCTTCCCCAGCGTCGGTCCTTAGGTTGCATGTAGATTAGGAATATCCCCGAGATGAGGGGCGTGATTGTTGTTGATACGTTCATAGTGATGAATTGGAATCGTGCCTGAGCCCAAGTCGGTTTCCCCACAAAGCCTGATTCCAGACTCCCACAGCATCGGTCTCGTGGAGCACCCTACCCCACCTCAATGTCCCAGTTCAATGAAAGACACTTGGGTGGAAGATATGTGACTTAATCTCTTACATATGTCAAGGCAGAATCAAGCAGGTGGATAGAAACAGCAGTAGTACACCAACACCAGGATGTATCAATCACCAAACTTTTTGAGTGACCAGCAATCCTCATTCTCCCGGAAATGAGGGCTCTTACAGTATGTGGGACTTTCCATGATATATCTAGGGCAGTTTGGAATATCCAGGAGGAGTTGGTGACTCTAGTCCTCACCTTGTTAACCAGCAGAGTGAGTTTCTTAATGCACTGACTACATAATACTCTTTTCTCTTCCTCCCTCCTTCCCTCCCTCGTCTTCCTTCCTCTTTCCCTGTGTCCCATCTCCTCCTCTCTTTGTTGTTCTTCCTCCTGTCTTCCTCTTATACAAATTTTGCGTGTCCATCATTATTAAGAGTAAAATGTTGGGTGAGTGGAGAAGATTATAGACCATAGATGAATCCTTAAATATGCCATCATATATCTCAGATCTTACTCTGGTCAGGAGAATTTCTACCCACCAAATCTGTATCTCTATACCTAATGGTTGTTTTCATGCCACAGCAGAATATCACTTGCTTTGGGTACCACGCTGACAGAAATGCTCAATGGATGTTTCTGGAGAGTTGGTTTATAAAGTTTCCAGATCCTTTATTGCTGAATTAGGAGAAGTCCAACGAGTGTGTTACATCATTTCTGATATATCTCTCAGGTTTAATCTTCACCCACAAGGTGGCATGGTGGACTCATAGTACTTCCCTCTGTCACTTTCCCATCCTCCAATCAGTGGTATTGGTCCTCCCCAAAGAAACAGCATGCCTGGATGCTGTTCTTCAGAGTGGCTTCTGGGAGATACCAAAGTCCGACATGACTTTACCCATCTCTGTCTTGATTTCCTCATCCCTGCAATGGGAACCATGATACCTATGTTGAAATTACTTGAAGAATTAGCAGTGAAGGGTTAAATGGCAGAGAATTCAGGCTTTCCTGGCCCCTTAAACATAGCTCTATTGAGGTCTGTTCCCTGGAATACCCAGGAGATAAAACGGAAGAATGATCTCTTGGTTGAATGTAGGCAGAATTGCAGCTGTCAGGTGTGTGAAATGAACTGGGGAAGAGAAAATCTATCATGCCATGGAGGGTAGGGAGCCCTGTCTATGGGGAGAGATAAGGGAGAGAAATAGCGGTTGAAAGAGTCCAGCAATGGGTTTGCACAAGAAGAAAACCTCTCTGGGGAAGTGGAGTGGCTCAGTTGGTTAAGCCTCTGACCTCAGCTCAGGTCATAATCTCTGGATCCTGGGACTGAGCCCCACATTGGGCTCCCTCAGTGGGGGCTCAGTGGGGAGTCTGCTTGTCCCTCTCCAGTTCCCTCTGCCCTGCACCCCACACATGCCCCCCCCCTCTCTCAAATAAATAAATAAAATCTTTTAAAAAAAGAAAAAAGTAGAAAACCTCTCTGGACCTCGGATTGGGAGCAAGGGCAACTGAGTATCACAGGTGTTTTATAAACAGTGTGCAGAGCTCAAACTCTGAGGTTTTGGACGTGCACAAAGTGGGAGCTTTGGCATGTGCTCCTGGGGAGAAGGAATGCCTAACCAGAGAAGGCATAAATTGGTGTAGGGATCTCCTGGGTTCCACTGGGAAAGAATGCTCCCCTTCCTGTAGTACATTTGGAAGAGGTTATATTGCCTCTCTAAGGACAAAAGACCCTGCAGGCACCACCTAATGGCTTTTTCTCAGCAGGGGACAGAGACCTGTGCAGAGGGCAGATAACCTGGTGATGCTTTTCCACATGCTATACCATAGATTTGGCACACTGTGCAGGAATGGGACTGTTTTCTTGGACCCTTTGTCCAAGACACTAGACACAGCACGATGGGGAGGCTCTACTCCAGAGGAAAGAGTGGATCTGTGCAGTGCAGGATCATTCAAGATTTGGAGTTCTGAATCCCAGCCATGCACCAAAGATAAAATGCAGGAGAGCTGTGGCACCAGGCATGCTGACAGCCCTCGGTTTTCTGTGAGATCCCCTGTCCAAGGATGACAGAGTGGAGTGGCACCATATTCTCCTCACTACCTACATGGTCAGACTTCAGCGAACACCACCGTGGCCCCCAGTGGAGGTAGGAGCTGCTTACATCAAACCCTATCTCTCCCCCTCTCACCAACTCTCCCACTTGCCTGGCAAGTGCATATTTACTGGGGCAGGACTGACTCTGAGCAATTGTAGTGGGCTTCTCCCCTAGAAGACCAGCACAGGAAGCACCCCATATGCACCAATCTACTGATCATACAGTGCTTCAAAGCATCAGCTTCAGTTCTGGTGGAAATAGAACCAGGCTGTATTCTTTTTCTTTTTCTTCTTTTTTTTTTTCCTTTGGAATCATGCTTATAATTTTTTGTTTATTAGTTTGTTTTTTTCATTTCCTTTTCTCTTCATTTTTTTGGATCAGGCTTTTTTTCCCTTTATTTTTTCCATGCTTATTTTAACAAGCAAATCAAAGCACACCTAGTTAAAAATCCAAACACTTCCCACTGCAAGCAAGGAGGAACTCTGCAGAGGACTGACCAGTGGGAAAGAGCAGCCAAAATGCAACAGCAGAGTGCACACAGTATATATCAAAAACACTTCCTGAAGTGCCAGGCTGTGAACAGTGTATGACCACTTTTTAATATAATATTACTCTCAGGTGCAGAAAACATAACAAGCTTTCATAACACGCAAAAGACAGAAACTTAACCTAAATGACAAGACAGAGGAACTCTCCCCAAAAGAAAGTCCAAGAAGAAATCATAGCCAAGGACTTGCTCAAAACACATATAAGCAATATATCTGAAAAAGAATTTAGAACAAGTCATTAGACTACTAGATGGGTGTGAAAAAAACATAGAAGACACCAGAGAAATCCTTGCTGCAGAGATAAAAGGCCTAAAAACTAGTCAAGCTGAAATTAAAAACTGCTATAACTGAGATGCAAAATCAATGTATATAACCACGAGGACTGAAGAAGCAGAGGAGAGAATAGGTGATATAGAAGATAAAATTATGGAAAATAATGAAGCTAAAAAGAAGAGGGAAAGAAAACTATTAGATCATAAAAGTAGACATCGGGAACTCAGCGATTCCATAAAGCAAAATAATATCTGTAACAGTCCCAGAGGAATAGCAGGAAAAAAGGGTAGAAGGTGTATTTGAACAAATTATAGCTGAGAACTTCCCTAATCTGGGTAAGAAAACAGGCATTCAAGTCCAAGAGGCACAGAAAACTCCCCTCAAAATCAACTGAAGCAGGTCAACATCATGACATATCATAGCGAAACTTGCAAAATACAAAGATAAAGAGAGAATGCTGAAAGCCACTAGGGACAAAAGGTCCTTAACTTACAAGGGTAGACTATACAAGGCTAGCAGCTGACCTGTCCACAGAGACCTGGCAGGCCAGAAAGGAATGGATGGAAATATTCAAAGTGCTACATGGGAAAAATATGCAGCCAAGAATACTTTATCTAGCAAGGCTATTATTCAGAATAGAAGGAGAGAGAAAGAGTTTCTAAGACAAGCAAAAACTATAGGAGTTCATGAACACTAAACAAGCTCTGCAAGAAATAAAGTGAACCCTTTGAGTGGGAAAGAGAGACCAAAAGCAACACAGAACAGAAAGGAACACAATCTACAGGGACAGCGACTTTACAGGTAATACAGTGGCATTAAATTCGTATCTTTCAATAATTACTCTGAATGTAAATGGACTAAATGCTCCAATCAAAAGACATAGGGTATCAGAATGGGTAAAAAAAAAAATAAGACCCATCAATATGCTTACAAGAGATTCATTTTAGACCCAAAGACACCTCCAGATTGAAAGTGAGGGGGTGGAGGACCATTTATCATGTTAATGGACATCAAAAGAAAGCTGGAGTAGCCATACTTATATTAGATATGCTAGATTTTAAACCAAAGACTGTAATAGGAGATGAAGAAGGCACTATCTCATAATAAAGGGGTCTATCCAACAAGAAGATCTAACCATTGTAAATATTAATGCCCCTAACTTGGGAGCAGAGAAATATATAAATCAATTAATAACAAACTTAAAGAAATTCATTGATAATAATACAATAATAGTGGGGGGCTTTAACACCCCACTCACAGCAATGGACAGATAATCTAAGCAGAAAATCAACAGGAAACAAGGGCTTTGTTTTTCTTTTAATTTTTAAAATAATTTTTATTGTTATGTTAATCACCATACATTATATCATTAGTTTTTGATGTAGTGTTCCATGATTCATTGTTTGTGCATAACACCCAGTACTCCATGCAGAATGTGCCCTCTTTAATACCCATCACCAGGCTAACCCATTCCCCGACCCCACTCCCCTCTAGAACTCTCAGTTTGTTTTTCAGAGTCCATCGTCTCTCATGGTTCGTCTCCCCCTCCGACGTACTCCCCTTCATTCTTCCCCTCCTGCTATCTTCTTCTTTTTTTTTTCTTAAAATATAATGCATTATTTGTTTCAGAAGTACAGATCCATGATTCATCAGTCTTTTACAATTCACAGCGCTCACCATAGCATATACCCTCCCCAATGTCTATCACCCAGCCACCCCATCCCTCCCACCCCCCACCACTCCAGCAACCCTCAGTTTGATTCCTGAGATTAAGAATTCCTCATATCAGTGAGGTCATATGAAACATGTCTTTCTCTGATTGACTTATTTCACTCAGCATAACACCCTCCAGTTCCATCCACGTCATTGCAAATGGCAAGATCTCATTCCTTTTGATGGCTGCATAATATTCCTTTGTGTATATATACCACTTCTTCTTTATCCATTCATCTCTCGATGGACATCTTGGCTCTTTCCACAGTTTGGCTATTGTGGACATGTTGCTGTAAACATTGGGGTGCACATACCCCTTCGGGGCCCTGCATTTGTATCTTTGGGGTAAATACCCAGTAGTGCAATTGCTGGATTGTATGGTAGCTCTATTTTCAACTGTTTGAGGAACCTCCATACTGTTTTCCAGAGGGGTTGCACCAGCTTGCATTCCCACCAACAGTGTAGGAGGGTTCTCCTTTCTCCACATCTCCGCCAACATCTGTCGTTTCCTGACTTGTTAATTTTAGCCATTCTGACTGGTGTGAGGTGGTATCTCATTGAGGTTTTGATTTAGATTTCCCTGATTACGAGCGATGTTGAGAACTTTTTCATGTGTCTGTTGGCCATTTGGATGTCTTCTTTGGAAAAATGACTGTTCATGTCTTCCGCCCATTTCTTGATTGGATTATTTGTTCTTTGGGTGTTGAGTTTGATAAGCTCTTTATAGATTTTGGATACTAGCCCTTTATCTGATATGTCATTTGCGAATATTTTCTCCCATTCTGTCGGTTGTCTTTTGGTTTTGTGGACTGTTTCTTTTGCTGTGCAAAAGCTTTTTATCTTGATGAAATCCCAAGAGTTCATTTTTGCCCTGGCTTCCCTTGCCTTTGGCGATGTTTCTAGGAAGAAGTTGCTGCGGCTGGGGTCGAAGAGGTTGTTGCTTGTGTTCTCCTTTAGGATTTTGATGGACTCCTGTCTCACGTTTAGGTCTTTCAACCATTTGGAGTCTATTTTTGTGTGTGGTATAAGAAAATGGTCCAGTTTCATTCTTCTGCATGTGGCTGTCCAATTTTCCCAATACCATTTGTTGAAGAGACTGTCTTTTTGCCATTGGACATTCTTTCCTGCTTTGTCAAAGATAGGTTGACCATAGAGTGGAGGGTCCATTTCTGGGCTCTCGATTCTGTTCCATTGATCTATGTGTCTGTTTTTGTGCCAGTACCATACTGTCTTGATGATGACAGCTTTGTAATAGAGCTGAAAGTCCGGAATTGTGATGCCGCCAGCTTTGCTCTTCTTTTTCAATATTCCTCTGGGTATTCGGGGTCTCTTCTGGTTCCATACAAATTTTAGCATTATTTGTTCCATTTCTTTGAAAAAGGTGGATGGTATTTTGATGGGGATTGCATTGAATGTGTAGATTGCTCTAGGTAGCACTGACATCTTCACAATGTTTGTTCTTCCAGTCCATGAGCATGGAACATTTTTCCATTTCTTTGTGTCTTCTTCAATTCCTTTCATGAGTATTTTATAGTTTTCTGTGTACAGATCCTTTGCCTCTTTGGTTAAATTTATTCCTAGGTATCTTATGGTTTTGGGTGCAATTGTAAATGGGATCGACTCCTTGATTTGTCTCTCTTCTGTCTTGTTGTTGGTGTATAGGAATGCCACTGATTTCTGTGCATTGATTTTATAGCCTGCTACTTTACTGAATTCCTGTATGAGTTCTAGCAGTTTTGGGGTGCAGGCTTTTGGGTTTTCCACATACAGTATCATATCATTTGCAAAGAGTGAGAGTTTGACTTCCTCTGCCGATTTGGATGCCGTTGATTTCTTTTTGTTGTCTGATTGCTGTGGCTAGGACTTCTAATACTATGTTGAATAGCAGTGGTGAGAGTAGACATCCCTGCCGCGTTCCTGACCTTAGGGGAAAAGCTCTCCGCATTTCCCCATTGAGAATGATATTCGCTGTGGGCTTTCCATAGATGGTTTTTATGAACTTGAGGAATGTTCCCTCTATCCCTACACTCTGAAGAGTTTTAATCAGGAAAGGATGCTGTATTCAAAACATATTTTAACACATTTGTAACTAAAGCCATATTTTCACAAGGTGTTCATATGTATCACAAAATTCAATAACCAATAAATCTATTAATAGCAAGCAACTTCATTAGGTATCTTGTTTTCTGCAACAGGGTACTGATTTGAGTATAACTGACTTAGTCTTTTCCGTGCTGAGCTCCAAATCTATTAACAGAGCTGATAACAAACCTGCTCTAGGGATAGAATATTTATATTCAATGGTAAAGAGAAAAGTTTCAAAGAAATCTGACAACTAAAATATTTTGCTTTGAATTGCAGTTTAAAAAAACAAATGCCAATAAATATTTTTCCAAGAAGACACACAAAAGGCCAACAGATACATGAAAAGATGCTCAACATCACTAATCATTAGGAAAATGGAAATCAAAAGCACAATGAGATATCACCTCACACCTGTCAGAATGGCTAGAATCAAAAAGACAATAAATAACAGTGATAGTGAGGCTGTGGAGAAAAAGGAACTCTTATGCACCTTTGGTGGGAATGCAAACTGGCGCAACCACTGTGAAAAATAGTCTGGAGGTTCCTCAAAAAATTAAAAATAGAATTACTATGTAATCTAGTAATTCCACTACAGTTATTTACCCAATGAAAATGAAAATAATAATTTGAAAAAGTAGATGTATCCCCACGTTTATCACAACATTATTTACAATAACCAAGATATGGAGGCATCCCAAGTATCCATCAATAGATGAATGGGTAAGGAAGTTATGGGGTGTGTGTGTGTGTGTGTGTGTGTGTGTGTGTGTGTGTGTGTAAAATGGAATATTACTCATAAAAAGAACAAGGTCTTGCCATTTGCAACAACATGAATGGACCTAGAAGGTATAATGCTAAGGGAGGTAAGTAAGAGAAAGACAAATACTATATGATTTCACTGATGTGTGGAATAAAAGAAACAAAACAAATGAACAAAGAGAAAAAGAGACAAATGAAAAAAAAAACATACTCTTAAATACAGAGAAGAAACTGGTGGTTACCAGAGGGGAGGTGGATGGGGGGGCAGGTGAAATAGATGAAGTGGATTATAGTACATTTACCATGATTAGCACTGAATAATGTATAGAATTGTTGAATCATTATATTGTACACTTGAAACTAATATAACACTGTATGTTAATCATACTTCAATAAAAAAATAAAAATAAACATACAAATGTATTCGTGCAGGAACAAAAGGGACAATTACTCCATCCTGTGTGTCAATGGAGCAAAGCATAATATTTTGGATACTTAGCAATTTCTACATTTGTAAGCTTTTGAAAGAAAGAGCCTTTTCCTTTCAGTAACAACAATGTGGCTCCTGATATAGCTTCATTTCCTCTGACTTAACTGTGGCTAGTATTTCTGGTGCTCTGTTGCTGAAGTGTCCTGATCTGGGCTACTACAAAGGTGGATAAATCCCATTTACCGACCCAGCATATGGACAATGGTTTTACCAATTCATTCTATCAAATAATCTGCTGCTGTTCATTGAGTCAGAATGGAATCAAGTGGCAAAGGATAGGGTGGATATTATTTGCTTCTTGTTCTGCATCCTGATAATGGCTCTAGCACAGAGTGAGAATCAATACACAATCATTTGAATAAAGGAGAACTGTTAAGTTTGTTAGCTTGAAAACTTGGACTAACAGTAATTTGTAATAGGACTGGATAATTGGGGTGTTGGTTTGGAAAAGTGACAGAATGACCAATTCAATTTTGAACGAAGTAAATTTGAAGTTGCATGCCTTAAAGCCAGTTACATTTCTTAGCTTCTTCATTAAGTTATAAGTGTGCTGTGCTGATTTTACCACCAGCCATAGTGCTATAGTGGACTGAGGTCTGATTTTTTGTGCAATAGCATATTCATGCTTTTGTCTATATTACGTGTTGTCTTGGTAGGAGGAAATGTGGCTCTGTGTCTCTTTTGGATACAAGAGGTTAAATAGTTGGAAGGGACTCCAACTATGTTCAGAATATCAAATGACATATGAAAAGTATGACAAACAAATGAGATGATGCTGAAAGAGAAAAGAATGGCAAATTATGCTTTTAGGGATAAAGAAACCATTACATGGAAATTATGTAAGCAGGGGCATCTGGGTGGCTCAGTTGATTGAGTGTATGACTCTTGGTTTTGACTCAGGTTATGATCTCTGGGTCCTAGGATTGAGCCCTGCATTGGGCTCTACGCTCAGCATCGAGTCTGCTGGAGATTATCTCTCCCTCTCCCTCTTCTCCCCTGCTGGTTCTCAATCTCTCTCACTCTCTTTCTTGAATAAATAAAATATTTAAAAAGAAAAAAGAAAGAAAATTGTGTAAGCACCCATTTTAAATGTGAAGGTGAACTCTGTATCAGAATCATGCCACAATCACAATGTCTGATAAGTTCTCTTTAAACATGACAAACAAGAGGCACCTGGGTGGTTCAGTTGATTAAGCGCTGCCTTTGGCTCAGGTCATGATCCCGGGGTCCTGGGATCGAGCCCCACATCAGGCTCCCTGCTCAGGGGGAAGCCTGCTTCTCCCTCTCCCATTCCCCTTGCTTGTGTTCCCTCTCTTGCTGTCTCTCTCTGTCAAATAAATAAATAAAATCTTTTTAAAAATAAACATGACAAACAATAGCAAGAGAAGAATCTTGAACATGATAATGACAGTTCCTCAGCAGAATTTGGGAGAAGACCTCTACTCGAGAATCTCACTCTCCTGGACACCCACCCAGAAACCCCACCCTCTGACACCATGGTCACCTCCTGTTGTGGCTCCATCTGCTCTAACCAGGGCTCTGACCACGGTGTCTGCCAGAAGACCTGCTGCTGCCCCAGCTGTTACCACCCTAGATGCAGTATGTCCGGTTTCTGCCACCCTAGCTGCTGGGTACCCAGCTGTTGCTGCCCCAGCTTCCACCAGATCACTTGTTCCTGTGCCACCTGCTGCTGCCCCAACTGCTATGAATCCTCTTGTTGCCGAGTGCCCCGTCCCACACTTACACCTTCCCCATCAACATTATCACAGAATCAAAAGCTTCTTTCCTTCAAGGCACTATGACACAGAGTCCTGGGTAATGTTACTCAATCAGTCCCAATGGCTGTGTGTCTAGTCCCTGATTTCTCTCCCACATTGGCCATAAGACCCTCACTCTGAGTCACTCTGTAAGTGACAAATAAGAGTCCCAGGTTGTTGCTTTCTTACCAGGCATTTGACATCATCTCCCATTACTCAATAAGAAAGAAGTTATTCGCCAGGCTTATATGTCTATGGGTAGTTCATCTGAAATCTGTTTTTATTGATAACATTGTCTGCTATTGTTCTCATCTACTGATTATCCCATTTCTTAATTCTATGTTTACTTTCCTCACTACAGAAATAAAATAGACTTACTCTTCATTCCTCCTCCTGTGTCTATAACTAGCTCCTGAGTAACTGATTTTATCTATAGACACAGACAAGAATTTAGATCTGCATCACTACATAACAGAACTTCCAAACATATTTTTTTTTGATGTAGTGTTCTATGATTCATTGTTTGTGCATAACACCCAGTGCTCCATGCAGAAAGTGCCAACTTTAAAACCCATCACCAGGCTAACCCATCCTCCCACGCCCTCCCCTCTAGAACCCTCGGTTTGTTTTTCACAGTCCATTGTCTCTCATGGTTTGTCTCCCCCTCCGATTTCCCCCTCTTCATTCTTCCCCTCCTGCTAGCTTCTGCTTCTTTTTTTTCCATAACATATATTGCATTATTTGTTTCAGAGGTACAGATCTGTATTTCAACACTCTTACACAATTAACAGCGCTCAACATAGCACATACCCTCCCCAATGTCTATCACCCAGCCACCACACCCCACGCCTCCCACCCCACTCCCACTCCAGCAACCCTCAGTTTGTTTCCTGAGATTAAGAATTCCTCATATGGGGCGGAGCAAGATGGCGGAGGAGTAGGAGACCTGGATTTCGTCTGGTCTCAGGAATTCAGCTGAATAGGGATCAAACCATTCTGAACACCTACGAAATCAACAGGAGACTGAAGAAGAGAGTAGCAACAACTCTCTGAACAGAGAAGCGACCACTTTCTGGAAGGTAGGACGTGCAGAGAAGTGAATCCAAGGTGATATTCCGGAGGATAGACGGCGGGGGAGGGGGCCTCCACCACTTCTGGCAAGTGATAGAGCCATGAAGCATAAAATCGGAACTTTTAGAAGCTGGCTCCGCTGAGGGACGTTGCTCCAGTGGCTAAGCAGGGGGTGGAACCCTCGCGGGACAGTGTGGTCTCAGGACCCTCGGGGTCACAGAAAGACCAGGGGTGCCTGAGTGCGGCAGAGCTCCCAGATATTAGAGCAGGGAAGCTGGCTGCAGAGACGGAGCCGAGGCGCAGGCTCTCAGCTTGGGGTTGCCATAAACTGTGATCTGTGGCCCAGTCAGGCCACTGCTACTCCACCAGGGACCCAACAAGCGGCAGAGGTGGGGAGACTCCCCTCCCTCCCCCGGGAGGAGCGGCACAGGAACGCACAACAGGGATCTGCTGGGTTTGGAGACTCCACACTGAGTCGGGTGCCAGAGATAGAAACGCTCTGTCACAGGCAGGGGGAGCACGGAGTGCGGCCAGAGACCAGGGAGACGGGAGTGACTGACTGCTTTTCTCTGGGGGCGCACTGAGGATCGGAGCCCTAAATTCTCAGCTCCTCTGAGCGGAGATTGGGAAGCCACCATTTTCACCCTGGTCCTCCAAAGCTGTACCAGAGCTTGCAGGGAACAAAACCTCCTAAGAGCAAACCTGAGCAGCTTGCTTAGCCCGGACCGACAAGGGTGGGGCAATTCCGCCTCCGGCAAAGACATTTGGGAACCGCGGCAAAAGGCCCCTCCCCCAGAGGATCAGCACAAACAGCCAGCAAGCCAAAATCAAGTTTACCGATCAAGGAGAACGGGAGAACTCCAGCACTAGGGGAATACTGCACATAGAATTCATGGCTTTTTTTTACCATGATTCATTAGTTTTTCAAAGTTAATTTTTTTAACTGTTTTTTTTTTGAATATTTCTTTTTCCCTTTTTCAACCAACATCTTATCAATCCCTTTTTAAAAAAAACATTTTTATTATTCATTTTTAGAGTCATATTTTATCCCTTCATAGTAGCTACCCTTATTTTTGGCATAAATATATATATGTTGTTTTCTCTTTAAAATTTTGAGATACAGTTTCTTCTAACAGATCAAAATATACCCTAAATCACTAGTGTATGGCTTTGTTCTAGTCTCCTGCCTGATCACATTCTCTCCCTTTTTTTCCTTTTTTTTCTTTTTTAATCTTTCTTTTTTCAAACAACTTCTTATCAAATCCTTTTATAAAATCTTTTATAAGTTTCATCTTTACAGTCATCTTCCATCCCTTCATTGTATCGACCCTTATTTTGTACACATATAAGTCTTTCTTCCTTTAAAACTTTAGGAGGCACTTTTTTCTAACAGACCAAAATACGCCCAAAATCTAGTGTGTGGCACTGATCTATGCACTAGCCTCATCATATTTGATCATATTCTGTTTTTTTTTTGTATTGTTCTGATTTTGTTATTCTCCTTTTCTTTTTGTTTTTTCTTTCTTCCCCTTTCTTTTCCCCTGGTTTCAGGTCTTTTCTGATTTGTATACAGTATATTTGCTGGGGATGTTGTTAACCTGTTAGCATTTTGTTCTCTCATTCATCTATTCTCCTCTGGACAAAATGACAAGACGAAAAAAATCACATCAGCAAAAAGAACAAGGGATAGTACCGTCAGCCAGGGACCTACTCAATATGGACATTAGTACGATGTCAGACCTAGAGTTCAGAATCATGACTTTAAAGATACTAGCTGGGCTTGAAAAAAAGCATGGAAGTTAATAGAGAAACCCTTTCTGGAGAAATAAAAGAACTAAAATCTAACCAAGTCGAAATCAAAAAGGATATTAATGAGGTGCAATCAAAAATGGGGGTACTAACTGCTAGGATAAATGAGACAGAAGAGAGAATCAGCGATATAGAAGACCAAATGATGAAAACAAAGAGGCTGAGAAAAAGAGAGAAACAACTACAGGATCACGAGGGCAGAATTTGAGAGATAAGTGATACGATAAGACGAAACAACATTAGAATGATTGGGATCCCAGAAGAAGAAGAAAGAGAGAGAGGGGCAGAAGGTATATTGGAGCAAATAATAGCAGAGAACTTCCCTAATGTGAGGAAGGAAACAGGCATCAAAATCCAGGAGGCACAGAGAACCCCTCTCAAAATCAATAATAATAGGTCAACACCCCGACATCTAATAGTAAAACGTAGGAGTCTCAGAGACAAAGAGAAAATCCTGAAAGCAGCTCGGGAGAAGAGATATGTAACCTATAATGGTAGAAACATTAGATTGGGAACAAACCTATCCACAGAGACCTGGCAAGCCAGAAAGGACTGGCAGGATATCTTCAGAGCACTAAACGAGAAAAATATGCAGCCAAGAATACTATATCCAGCTAGGCTCTCATTGAAAATTGAAGGAGAGATAAAAAGCTTCCAGGAAAAACAAAAACTAAAGGAATTTAAAAACACAAACCCAGCCCTACAAGAAATATTGAAAGGGGTCCTCTAAGCAAAGAGAGAGCCTAAAAGCAGCATAGATCAGAAAGGAACACAGACAATATACAGTAACAGTCACCTTACAGACAATACAATGGCACTAAATTCATATCTCTCAATAGTTACCCTGAGTGTAAATGGGCTAAATGCCCCAATCAAAAGACACAGGCTATCAGATTGGATTGAAAAACAAGACCCATCAATATGCTGTCTGCAAGAGACTCATTTTAGACCCAAAGACACCCACACTGAAAGTGAGGGGGTGGAAAACAATTACCATGCTAATGGACACCAAAAGAAAGCTGGGGTGGCAATCCTAATATCAGACAAATTAGATTTTGAAACAAAGACTGTAATAAGAGATGAGGAAGGACACTATATACTACTTAAAGGGTCTATCCAACAAGAAGATCTAACAACTGTACATATCTATGCTCCAACATGGGAGCAGCCAATTATAAAAGGCAATTAATAACAAAAGCGAAGAAACACATTGACAACAATACAATAATAGTGGGGGACTTTAACACCCCCCTGACTGAAATGGACAGATCACCTAAGCAAAAGATCAACAAGGAAATAAAGACTTTAAATGAAACACTGGACCAAATGGACTTTACAGACATATTCAGAACATTCCATCCCAAAGCAACAGAATACACATTCTTCTCTAGTGCCCATGGAACATTCTCCAGAATTGATCACATCCTAGGTCACAAATCAGGTCTCAACCAGTAGCAAAAGATTGGGATTATTCCCTGCATATTTTCAGACCACAATGCTTTGAAACTAGAACTCAATCACAAGAGGAAAGTCGGAAAGAATTCCAATACATGGAGGCTAAAGAGCATCCTACTAATGAATGAATGGGTCAACCAGGAAATTAAAGAAGAATTTAAAAAATTCATGGAAACCAATGAAAATGAAAACACAACTGTTCAAAATCTTTGGGATACAGCAAAGGCAGTCCTGAGAGGAAAGTATATAGCAATACAAGCCTTTCTCAAGAAACAAGAAAGGTCTCAAATACATAACCTAACCCTACACCTTAAGGAGCTAAAGAAAGAACAGCGAATAAAGCCTAAACCCAGCAGGAGAAGAGAAATAATAAAGATCAGAGCAGAAATCAATGAAATAGAACCCAAAAGAACAGTAGATCAGATCAATGAAACTAGGAGCTGGTTCTTTGAAAGAATGAACAAGATTGATAAACCCCTGGCCAGACTTATCAAAAAGAAAAGAGAAATGACCCAAATCAACAAAATCATGAATGAAAGAGGAGAGATCACAACCAACACCAAAGAAATACAAACAATTATGAGAACATATTAGGAGCAACTCTATGCCAGCAAACTAGATAACCTGGAAGAAATGGGTGCATTCCTAGAGATGTATCAACTACCAAAATTGAACCAGGAAGAAATAGAAAACCTGAACAGACCTATAATCACTAAGGAAATTGAAGCAGTCATCAAAGATCTCCCAACAAACAAAAGCCCAGGGCTAGATGGCTTCCCAGGGGATTTCTATCAGACATTTAAGAAGAATTAATAGCAATTCTCCTGAAACTGTTCCAAAAAATAGAAATGGAAGGAAAACTTCCAAACTCATTTTATGAGGCCAGCATTACCTTGATCCCAAGGTAATGGGACAAAGATCCCATCAAAAAGGAGAATTACAGGCCAATATCCTTGATGAACATGGATGCAAAAATTCTCACCAAAATACTAGCCAATAGGATCCAACAGTACATTAAAAGGATTATTCACTATGACAAATAGGATTTATCCCTGGGCTGCAAGGCTGGTTCAACATCCGCAAATCAATCAACGTGATACAATACATTAACAAAAGAAAGAACAAGAATCATATGATCCTCTCAATAGATGCTAAAAAAGCATTTGACAAAGTACAGCAACCTTTCTTGATCAAAACTCTTCAGAGTATAGGGATAGAGGGTACATACCTCAATATCATAAAAGCCATCTATGAAAAAGCTACAGTGAATGTCATTCTCAATGGGGAAAAGCTGAGAGCTTTTCCCCTAAGGTCAGGAACGCGGCAGGGATGTCCACTCTCACCACTGCTATTCAACATAGTATTAGAAGTCCTAGCCACAGCAATCAGACAACAAAAAGAAATCAAAGGCATCCAAATTAGCAAAGAGGAAGTCAAACTCTCACTCTTTGCAGATGATACGATACTGTATGTGGAAAACCCAAAAGCCTGCACCCCGAAACTGCTAGAACTCACACAGGAATTCAGTAAGTAGCAGGATATAAAATCAATGCACAGAAATCAGTGGCATTCCTATACACCAACAACAAGACAGAAGAGAGATAAATCAAGGAGTCGATCCCATTTACAACTGCACCCAAAACCATAAGATACCTAGGAATAAATTTAACCAAAAAGGCAAAGGATCTGTACACAGAAAACTATAAAATACTCATGAAAGGAATTGAGGAAGACACAAAGAAATGGAAAAACATTCCATGCTCATGGATTGGAAGAACAAATATTGTGAAGATGTCAATGCTTCCTAGAGCAATCTACAAACTCAATGCAATCCCCATTAAAATACCATCCACCTTTTTCAAAGAAATGGAAGAAATAATCCTAACATTTGTATGGAACCAGAAGAGACCCCAAATAGCCAGAGGAATATTGAAAAAGAAAAGCAAAGCTGGTGGCATCACAATTCCAGACCTCCAGCTCTATTACAAAGCTGTCATCATCAAGACAGTATGGTACTGGCACAAAAACAGACAAATAGATCAGTGGAACAGAATCGAGAGCCCAGAAATGGACCCTCAACTCTATGGTCAACCTATCTTTGACAAAGCAGGAAAGAATGTCCAATGGCAAAAAGACAGTCTCTTCAACAAATGGTATTGGGAAAATTGGACAGCCACATGCAGAAGAATGAAACTGGACCATTTCCTTACACCACGCACAAAAATAGACTCCAAATGGTTGAAAGACCTAAACGTGAGACAGGAGTCCATCCAAATCCTAAAGGAGAACACAGGTAGGGACCTCTTCGACCCCAGCCGCAGCAACTTCTTCCTAGAAACATCGCCAAAGGCAAGGGAAGCCAGGGCAAAAATGAACTCTTCGGACTTCATCAAGATAAAAAGCTTTTGCCTAGCAAAAGAAACAGTCCACAAAACCAAAAGACAACCAACAGAATGGGAGAAGATATTTGCAAATGACATATAGATAAAGGACTAGTATCTAAAATCTATAAGAACTTATCAAACTCAACACCCAAAGAACAAATAATCCAATCAAGAAATGGGCAGAAGACATGAACAGACATTTTTCCAAAGAAGACATCCAAATGGCCAACAGACACATGAAAAAGTGCTCAACATCGCTCGGCATCGGGAAATCCAAATCAAAACCTCAAAGAGATACCACCTCACACCAGTCAGAATGGCTAAAATTAACAAGTCAGGAAATGACAGATGTTGGCGGGGATGCGGAGAAAGGGGAACCCTCCTACACTGTTGGTGGGAATGCAAGCTGGTGCAGCCACTCTGGAAAACAGTATGGAGGTTCCTCAAACAGTTGAATATAGAGCTACCATACGATCCAGCAATTGCACTACTGGGTATTTACCCCAAAGATACAAATGTAGGGATCCGAAGGGGTACTACACCTCAATGTTTATAGCAGCAATGTCCACAATAGCCAAACTGTGGAAACAGTCAAGATGTCCATCGACAGATGAATGGATAAAGAAGAAGTGGTATATATACACAATGGAATATTATGCAACCATCAAAAGGAATGAGATCTTGCCATTTGCAACGACGTGGATGGAACTGGAGGGTGTTATGCTGAGTGAAATAAGTCAATCAGAGAGAGACATGTTTCATATGACCTCACTGATATGAGGAATTCTTAATCTCAGGAAAAACTGAGTGTCGCTGGAGTGGTGGGGGTGGGAGGGATGGGGTGGCTGGGTGATAGACATTGGGGAGGGTATGTGCTATGGTGAGCGTTGTGAATTGTGCAAGACTGTTGAATCACAGATCTGTACTTCTGAAACAAATAATGCCAATATATGTTAAGAAGAAAGAAAAAGAAGATAGAAGGAGGAGAAGAATGAAGGGGAGTAAGTTGGAGGGGGAGAAGAACCATGAGAGATGATGGACTCTGCAAAAGAAACTGAAGGTTCTAGAGGGGAGGAGCGTAGGGGGATGGGTTAGCCTGGTGATGGGTATTAAAGAGGGCACATTCTGCGTGGAGCACTGGGTGTTATGCACAAACAATGAATCATGGAACACTACATAAAGAACTAATGATGTAATGTATGGTGATTAACATAACAATAAAAATTAAAAAAAAAAAGAAGTCCTCATGTATCTGTTGGCCATTTGGATGTCTTCTTTGGAAAAATGTCTGTTCATGTCTTCTGCCCACTTCTTCATTGGATTATTTGTTCTTTGGGTGTTGAGTTTGATAAGTTCTTACCCGGAAAGCTGTCAGCTTTTCCCCATTGAGAATGATATTCGCTGTAGGTTTTTCATAGACGGCTTATGATATTGAGATATGTACCCTTTATGCCTATACCCTGAAGAGTTTTGATCAAGAAACGATGCTGTACTTTGTCAAATGCTTTTTCTGCATCTATTGAGAGTATCATATGGTTCTTGTTCTTTCTTTTGTTAATGTATTGTATCACGTTGATTGATTTGTGGATGTTGAACCAACCTTTCAGTCCAGGGATAAATCCCACTTGGTCATGGTGAATAATCCTTTTAATGTACTGTTGGAACCTATTGGCTAGTGATTTGGTGAGAATTTTTGCATCCGTGTTCATCAAGGATATTGGTCTATAATTCTCCTTTTTGATGGGTTCTTTGCTTTTGGGATCAAGGTAATTTTGGGCTCATTAAATGAGTTTGGAAGTTTTCTTTTATTTCTATTTTTTGGAACAGTTTCAGGAGAATAGGTATTAATTCTTCTTTAAATGTTTGGTAGAATTCCCCTGAGAAGCCATCTGGTCTTGGGCTTTTGTTTGTTGGGAGATTTTTGATGACTGCTTCAATTTCCTTAGTGGTTATAGGTCTGTCAGGATTTCTATTTCTTCCTGGTTCAGTTTTGGTAGTTGATACATCTCTAGGAATGCATCCATTTCTTCCAGGTATTTCTTTGCTTTTGTTATTAATTTCCTTATATAATTGGTTGCTCCCATGTTAGGGGCATAGATATTTACAATTGTTAGGTCTTCTTTTTGGATAGACCCTTTAAGTAGGACTTAGCGTCCTTCCTCATCTCTTATTACAGTCTTCGGTTTAAAATCTCATTTGTCTGATATAAGGATTGCCACCCCAGCTTTCTTTTGGTGTCCATTAGCATGGCAAACGGTTTTCCACCCCCTCACTTTCAATCCGGGGGTGTCTTTGGGTCTAAAATGAGTCTCTTGCAGATAGTATATTGGTGGGTCTTTTTTTTTTATTCAATCTGATAGCCTGTGTCTTTTGATTGGGGCATTTAACTCATTTACATTCAGGGTAACTGCTGAAAGACATGAATTTAGTGCCATTTTTTTGCCTGTTAGGTGACTGTTACTGTATACTGTCTATATTCCTTTCTGGTCTATGTTGCTTTTAGGCTCTCTCTTTGCTTAGAGGACTCCTTTCAATATTTCTTGTAAGGCTGGGTTTGTGTTTTTAAATTCCTTTAGTTTTTCTTTGTCCTGGAAGGTTTTTATCTCTCCTTCTATTTTCAAAGACAGCCTAGCTGGATATAGTATTCTTGGCTGCATATTTTTCTCATTTAGTGCTCTGAAGATATCCTGCCAGGCCTTTCTGGCCTGCCAGGTCTCTGTGGATAGGTCTGTTGCCAGTCTAATGTTTCTACCATTATAGGTTACAGATCTCTTCTCCCGAGCTGCTTTCAAGATTTTCTCTTTGTCTCTGAGACTCGTAAGTTTTACTATTAGATGTCGGGGTGCTGACCTATTTTTATTGATTTTGAGAGGGTTTCTCTGTGCCTCCTGGATTTTGATGCCTGTTTCCTGTCCCACATTAGGGAATTTCTCTGTTATAATTGCTCCAGTATAACTTCTGCCCCTCTCTCTCTTTCTTCTTCTTCTGGGATCCCAATTATTCTAATGTTGTTTCATCTTATGGTATCACTTATCTCTCAAATTCTGCCCTCGTGATCCAGTAGTTGTTTTTCTCTCTTTTTCTCAGCTTCTTTATTTTCCATCATTTGGTCTTCTATATCACTGGTTCTCTCTTCTGCCTCATTTATCCTAGCAGTTAGTGCCCCCATTTTTGATTGCACCTCATTTGTTTTATTGCACCTCATTAATAGCCTTTTTGATTTCGACTTGGTTAGATTTTAGTTCTTTTATTTCTCCAGAAAGGGTTTCTCTAATAACTTCCATGCTTTTTTCAAGCCGAGCTAGTATCTTTAAAATCATGATTCTGAAATCTAGGTCCGACATCGTACTAATGTCTGTATTGATTAGGTCCCTGGCAGTCAGTACTACCTCTTGTTCTTTTTGCTGAGGTGATTTTTTCCGTCTTGTCATTTTGTCCAAAGAAGAATAGATGAATGAGAGAACAAAATGCTAACAGGGTAAGAACGTCCCCAGAAAGTATACATTAGACAAATCAGAAAAGACCTGAAACTAGGGGAAAAGAAAGGGAAAGAAAGAGAAAAGAAAAAGAAAAAGATAAAAACAAACAAAAACAGAACAAAACAGAAAAAACAGAATATGATCAAATATGATCAGGTTGGTGCCTTAATCAGTGCTACACACTAGATTTTGGGTATATTTTGGTCTGTTAGAAAAAAGTGCCTCCCGGGCGGAGGAGTAGGAGACCTAGATTTTGTCTGGTCTCAGGAATTCAGCTGAATAGGGATCAAACCATTCTGAACACCTACGAACTCAACAGGAGATCGAACAGGAGAGTAGCAACAACTCTCTGAACAGAGAAGCGACCACTTACTGGAAGGTAGGACGTGCGGAGAAGTGAATCCGAGGCGATATTCGGGAGGATAAACGGCGGGGGAGGGGCCTCCGCCGGCCGCTTCTGGCAAGTGCTAGAGCCGCGGAGCACAAAATCGGACCTTTTAAAAGTTGGCTCGGCGGAGGGACGTCGCTGCAGTGGCTAAGCGGGGGGTGGAATCCTCCCGGGACAGTGTGGTCTCAGGACCCTTGGGGTCACAGAGAGACCGGGGGTGCCTGAGTGCGGCAGAGCTCCCAGGTGTCGGGGCGGGGAAGCCGGCTGCAGATACGGAGCAGAGTCGCGGGCTCTCAGCTCGGGGTTGCCATAAACTGTGATCTGCGGCCCAGTCGGGGCACAGCTCCCCCAGCAAGGACCCAACAAGCAGCAGATCCGGGGAGACTCCCCTTCCTTCCCGGGGAGGAGCGGTGCGGGAACGCACTGCAGGGATCTGCTGGGTTTGGAGACTCCGAGCGGGGTCGGGTGCCAGAGATAGCAACGCTCGATCACAGGCCGGGTGAGCATGGAGAGCGGCCGGAGACCGGGGACACGGGAGTGACTGCTTTTCTCTGGGGGCGCACTGAGGAGTGGGGCCCTGAGTTCTCGGCTCCTCCGGGCGGAGACTGGGAGGCCGCCATTTTCGCCCTGGTCCTCCAAAGCTGTGCCGAGAGCTTGCAGGGAACAAAAGCTCCTGAGAGCAAACTGGAGCAGCTTCCTTAGCCCGGACCGACAAGGGCGGGGCAATTCCGCCTCCGGCAAAGACATTTGGAAACCACAGCAACAGGCCCCTCCCCCAGAAGATCAACACAAACAGCCAGCAAGCCAAGACCAAGTTGATCGATCAAGGAGAATAGGAGAACTCCAGCGCTAGGGGAATACTGCACATAGATTCATGGCTTCTTTTTTTTTTTTTTTTTTTTTTTTTTTACCATGATTCATTATTTCATCAAAGTTAATTTTTGTTGACTTTTTTTTATTTTTCTTTTTCCCTTTTTCAACCAACATCTTATAAATCCCTTTTTTTTAAAAAAAAAAAATTTTTTTTTTTCATTTTTAGAGTCATATTTTATCCCTTCATAGTAGTTATCCTTGTTTTTGGCATATATATATAAGTTGTTCTCTCTTTAAAATTTTGAGGTACAGTTTCTTCTAACAGATCAAAATATACCCTAAATCACTAGTGTATGGCTTTGTTCTAGTCTCCTGCCTGATCACATTCTCTCCCTTTTTCCTTTTTTTTTTTTTTCCTTAAATCTTCTTTCTTTTTTCAAACAACTTATCTTACCAAGTCCTTTTATAAAATCTTTTATAATTTTCATCTTTACAGTCATCTTCCATCCCTTCATTGTATCAACCCTTATTTTGTACATATATGTCTTTCTTCCTTTAAAATTTTAGGAGGCACTTTTTTCTAACAGACCAAAATACGCCCAAAATCTAGTGTGTGGCACTGATCTATGCACTAGCCTGATCATATTTGATCATATTCTGCCTTTTTTGAATTGTTTTGTTTTTGTTTTTATCTTTTCTTTCTTTTTTTTTTCTTTTTCTCTTTCTTTTTTCTTTCTTTCCCTTTCTTTTCCCCTGGTTTCAGGTCTTTTCTGATTTGTATACAGTATATTTGCTGGGGATGTAGTAAACCTGTTAGCCTTTTGTTCTCTCATTCATCTATTCTCCTCTGGACAAAATGACAAGACGAAAGAAATCACCTCAGCAAAAAGAACAAGAGGTAGTACCGTCAGCCAGGGACCTACTCAATACGGACATTAGTACGATGTCGGACCTAGAGTTCAGAATCATGACTTTAAAGATACTAGCTGGGCTTGAAAAAAGCGTGGAAGTTATTAGAGAAACCCTTTCTGGAGAAATAAAAGAACTAAAATCTAACCAAATCGAAATCAAAAAGGCTATTGATGAGGTGCAATCAAAAATGGGGGCACTAAATGCTAGGATAAATGAGGCAGAAGAGAGAATCAGCGATATAGAAGACCAAATGATAGAAAATAAAGAGGCTGAGAAAAAGAGAGAGAAACAACTACAGGATCACGAGGGCAGAATTCGAGAGATAAGTGATGCGATAAGACGAAACAACATTAGAATAATTGGGATCCCAGAAGAAGAAGAGAGAGAGAGAGGGGCAGAAGGTATATTGGAGCAAATTATAGCAGAGAACTTCCCTAATGTGAGGAAGGAAACAGGCATTAAAATCCAGGAGGTACAGAGAACCCCTCTCAAAATCAATAAAAATAGGTCAACACCCCGACATCTAATAGTAAAACTTACGAGTCTCAGAGACAAAGAGAAAATCCTGAAAGCAGCTCGGGAGAAGAGATATGTAACCTACAATGGTAGAAACATTAGATTGGCAACAGACCTATCCACAGAGACCTGGCAGGCCAGAAAGGACTGGCAAGATATCTTCAGAGCACTAAACGAGAAAAATATGCAGCCAAGAATACTATATCCAGCTAGGCTATCATTGAAAATAGAAGGAGAGATCAAAAGCTTCCAGAACAAACAAAAACTAAAAGAATTTGCAAACACGAAACCAGCCCTCCAAGAAATATTGAGAGGGGTCCTCTAAGCAAAGAGAGAACCTAAAAGCAGCAAAGAGCAGAAACGAACACAGACAACAGACAGTTAACAGTCACCTTACAGGTAATACAATGGCAGTAAATTCATACCTTTCAATAGTTACCCTGAATGTAAATGGGCTAAATGCCCCAATCAAAAGACACAGGCTATCAGATTGGATTAAAAAACAAGACCCATCAATATGCTGTCTGCAAGAGACTCATTTTACACCCAAAGACACCCCCAGATTGAAAGTGAGGGGGTGGAAAACCATTTACCATGCTAATGGACACCAAAAGAAAGCTGGGGTGGCAATCCTTATATCAGACAAACTAGATTTTAAAACAAAGACTGTAATAAGAGATGAGGAAGGACACTATATCCTACTTAAAGGGTCTATCCAACAAGAAGATCTAACAATTGTAAATATCTATGCCCCGAACATGGGAGCAGCCAATTATATAAGCCAATTAATAACAAAAGCAAAGAAACACATTGACAACAATACAATAATAGTGGGGGATTTTAACACCCCCCTGACTGAAATGGACAGATCATCTAAGCAAAAGATCAACAAGGAAATAAAGATGTTAAATGACACACTGGACCAAATGGACTTCACAGACATATTCAGAACATTCCATCCCAAAGCAACGGAATACACATTCTTCTCTAGTGCCCATGGAACATTCTCCAGAATTGATCACATCCTAGGTCACAAATCAGGTCTCAATCGGTACCAAAAGATTGGGATCATTCCCTGCATATTTTCAGACCACAATGCTTTGAAACTAGAACTCAACCACAAGAGGAAAGTCGGAAAGAACTCAAATACATGGAGGCTAAAGAGCATCCTACTAAAGAATGAATGGGTCAACCAAGAAATTAAAGAAGAATTAAAAAAATTCATGGAAACCAATGAAAATGAAAACACAACTGTTCAAAATCTTTGGGATACAGCAAAGGCAGTCCTGAGAGGAAAGTATATAGCAATACAAGCCTTTCTCAAGAAACAAGAAAGGTCTCAAATACACAACCTAACCCTACATCTAAAGGAACTGGAGAAAGAACAGCAAAGAAAGCCTAAACCCAGCAGGAGAAGAGAAATCATAAAGATCAGAGCAGAAATCAATGAACTAGAAACCAAAAGAACAGTAGAACAGATCAACGAAACTAGGAGCTGGTTCTTTGAAAGAATTAACAAGATTGATAAACCCCTGGCCAGACTGATCAAAAAGAAAAGAGAAATGACCCAAATCAACAAAATCATGAATGAAAGAGGAGAGATCACAAGCAACACCAAAGAAATACAAACAATTATAAGAACATATTATGAGCAACTCTATGCCAGCAAATTAGATAACCTGGAAGAAATGGGTGCATTCCTAGAGATGTATCAACTACCAAAATTGAACCAGGAAGAAATAGAAAACCTGAACAGACCTATAACCACTACGGAAATTGAAACAGTCATCAAAAATCTCCCAAGAAACAAAAGCCCAGGGCCAGATGGCTTCCCAGGGGAATTCTATCAGACATTTCAAGAAGAATTAATACCTATTCTCCTGAAACTGTTCCAAAAAATAGAAATGGAAGGGAAACTTCCAAACTCATTTTATGAGGCCAGCATTACCTTGATCCCAAAACCAGACAAAGACCCCATCAAAAAAGAGAATTACAGACCAATATCCTTGATGAACATGGATGCAAAAATTCTCACCAAAATACTAGCCAATAGGATCCAACAGTACATTAAAAGGATTATTCACCACGACCAAGTGGGATTTATTCCTGGGCTGCAAGGCTGGTTCAACATCCGCAAATCAATCAACGTGATACAATACATTAACAAAAGAAAGAACAAGAATCATATGATCCTCTCAATAGATGCAGAAAAAGCATTTGACAAAGTACAACATCCTTTCTTGATCAAAACTCTTCAGAGTATAGGGATAGAGGGTACATACCTCAATATCATAAAAGCCATCTACGAAAAACCTACAGCGAATATCATTCTCAATGGGGAAAGGCTGAGAGCTTTTCCCCTAAGGTCAGGAACGCGGCAGGGATGTCCACTCTCACCACTGCTATTCAACATAGTATTAGAAGTCCTAGCCACAGCAATCAGACAACAAAAAGAAATCAAAGGCATCCAAATCGGCAAAGAGGAAGTCAAACTCTCACTCTTTGCAGATGATATGATACTGTATGTGGAAAACCCAAAAGACTCCACCCCAAAACTGCTAGAACTCATACAGGAATTCAGTAAAGTAGCAGGATATAAAATCAATGCACAGAAATCAGTGGCATTCCTATACACCAACAACAAGACAGAAGAGAGACAAATCAAGGAGTCTATCCCATTTACAATTGCACCCAAAACCATTAGATACCTAGGAATAAATCTAACCAAAGAGGCAAAGGATCTGTACTCAGAAAACTATAAAATACTCAGGAAAGAAATTGAAGAAGACACAAAGAAATGGAAAAACGTTCCATGCTCATGGATTGGGAGAATCAACATTGTGAAGATGTCAATGCTACCTAGAGCAATCTACACATTCAATGCAATCCCCATCAAAATACCATCCACTTTTTTCAAAGAAATGGAACAAATAATCCTAAAATTTGTATGGAACCAGAAGAGACCCAGAATAGCCAGAGGAGTACTGAAAAAGAAAAGCAAAGCTGGTGGCATCACAATTCCGGACTTCCAGCTCTATTACAAAGCTGTCATCATCAAGACAGTATGGTACTGGCACAAAAACAGACACATAGATCAATGGAACAGAATTGAGAGCCCAGAAATGGACCCTCAACTCTATGGTCAACTTATTTTTGACAAAGCAGGAAAGAATGTCCAATGGCAAAAAGACAGTCTCTTCAACAAATGGTGTTGGGAAAATTGGACAGCCACATGCAGAAGAATGAAACTGGACCATTTCCTTACACCACACACAAAAATAGACTCCAAATGGTTGAAAGACTTAAACGTGAGACAGGAGTCCATCCAAATCCTAAAGGAGAACACAGGTAGCAACCTTTTCGACCTTAGCCGCAGCAACTTCTTCCTAGAAACATCGCCAAAGGCACGGGAAGCCAGGGCAAAAATGAACTATTGGGATTTCATCAAGATAAAAAGCTTCTGCACAGCAAAAGAAACAGTCCACAAAACCAAAAGACAACCGACAGAATGGGAGAAAATATTTGCAAATGACGTATCAGATAAAGGGCTAGTATCCAAAATCTATAAAGAACTTATCAAACTCAACACTCAAAGAACAAATAATCCAATCAAGAAATGGGCAGAAGACATGAACAGACATTTCTCCAAAGAAGACATCCAAATGGCCAACAGGCACATGAAAAAGTGCTCAACATCGCTTGGCATCAGGGAAATCCAAATCAAAACCTCAATGAGATACCACCTCACACCCGTCAGAATGGCTAAAATTAACAAGTCAGGGAACGACAGATGTTGGCGGGGATGTGGAGAAAGGGGAACCCTCCTACACTGTTGGTGGGAATGCAAGCTGGTGCAACCCCTCTGGAAAACAGTATGGAGGTTCCTCAAACAGTTGAAATTAGAGCTACCGTTCGATCCAGCAATTGCACTACTGGGTATTTACTCCAAAGATACAAATGTAGGGACCCGAAGGGGTACATGTACCCCAATGTTTATAGCAGCAATGTCCACCATAGCCAAACTGTGGAAAGAGCCAAGATGCCCATCGACAGATGAATGGATAAAGAAGATGTGGTATATATACACAATGGAATATTATGCAGCCATCAAAAGGAATGAGATCTTGCCATTTGCAACGACGTGGATGGAACTGGAGGGTGTTATGCTGAGTGAAATAAGTCAATCAGAGAAAGACATGTATCACATGACCTCACTGATATGAGGAATTCTTAATCTCAGGAAAGAAACTGAGTGTTACTGGAGTGGTTGGGGGGTGGGAGGGATGGGGTGGCTGGGTGATGGACATTGGGGAGGGTATGTGCTACGGTGAGCGCTGTGAATTGTGCAAGACTTGAATCACAGATCTGTACTTCTGAAACAAATAATGCAACATATTTTAAGAAAAAAGAAAAAGAAGAAGATAACAGGAGAGGAAGAAAAGGGGAGTATGTCAGAGGGGGAGACGAACCATGAGAGATGATGGACTCTGAAAAACAAACTGAGGGTTCTAGAGGGGAGGGGGGTAGGGGGATGGGTTAGCCTGGTGATGGGTATTGAGGAGGGCACGTTCTGCATGGAGCACTGGGTGTTATGAACAAAGAATGAATCATGGAGCACTGCACCAAAAACTAATGATGTAATATATGGTGATTAACATAACAATAAAAAATTAAAATGCAAAAAAAAAAAAAAAAAAAAAAAAAAAAAAAAAGAAAAAAGTGCCTCCCAAAATTTTAAAGAAAGAAAAACTTATATATGTACAAAAATAAGGGTTGATACGATGAAGGGATGGAATATGACTGTAAAGATGAAAATTATAAAAAATTTTATAAAAATAACTGATAAGATAAGAAGTTGTTTGAGAAAAGAAAGAAGAGGATTAAAAAAAAAGAAGAAAATGGAGAGAATGTGATCAGGCAGGAGACTAGAACAAAGCCATACACTAGAGATTTAGGGTGTATTTTGATCTGTTAGAAGAAACTGTATCTCAAAATTTTAAAGAGAGAACAACTTATATATATATATATAATATGCCATATATATATATGCCAAAAATTTTAAAGAGGGAACTTATATATATATATATATATAATATGCCAAATATATATATATATATGCCAAAAATAAGGGTAACTACTATGAAGGGATAGAATATGACTCTAAAAATGAAAAATAAAAATGTTTTTTAAAAGGGATTGATAAATTGTTGGTTGAAAAAGGAAAAAATAAAAATTCAAAGAAAAAGACAGTTAAAAAAATTAACTTTGAAAGACTAAAGAATCATGGTAAAAAAGCCATGGATTCTATGTGTAGTATTCCCCTAGGTCTGGAGTTCTGCCGTTCTCATTGATCAGTAAACTTGGTCTTGGCTGGCTGTTCTTGCTGATCTTCTGGGGGAGGGGCCTGTTGTCGTGGTTCCCAAATGTCTTTGCCGGTGGCAGAATTGTCCCCCCGCCCCTCGTTGCCTGGTCCGGGCTAAGTAATCTGCTCGGGTTTGCTCTCGGGAGCTTTTGCTCCCTGCAAGCTTTCGGTACAGCTTTGGAGGACGACAGTGAAAATGGGGCCTCCCAATCTCCTCCCCGGAGGAGCCGAGAACTCAGGGCCCCGCTCCTCAGTGAGCCCCCAGAGAAAAGCAGTCAATCACTCCTGTCTCCCCGGTCTCCGTCTGCACTCCGTGCTCACCCGGCCTGTGACCGAGCGTTTCTATCTCTGGCACCCGACCCCATGTGGAGTCTCCAAACCCAGCAGATCCCTGCGGTGCGCTCCCACACCACTCCTCCCGGGGGAGGAAGGGGAGTCTCCCTGATCTGCCACTTGTTGGGTCCCTGCTGGAAGGGCAGTGGTCCGACTGTGCCGCGGATCACAGTTTATGGCAACCCCGAGCTGAGATTCCGCACCTCGGCTCTGTCTCTGCAGCCAGCTTTCCCTGCTCTGATACCTGGGAGCTCTGCCACACTCAGGCACCCCCAGTATTTCTGTGACCCCGAGGGTCCTGAGACCACACTGTCCCACAAGGGTCCCACCCCCCCGCTTAGCCACAGGAGTGATGTCCCTTAGCGGAGCCAACTTCTAAAAGTTCCGATTTTGTGCTCTGCTGCTCTATCCCTTGTCAGAAGTGGCCGATGGAGGCCCCCCTCCCCTGCCATCTATCCTCCTGAATATTGCCTCAGATTCACTTCTCCACACGTTCTACCTTCCAGAAAGTGGTCGCTTTTCTGTTCAGAGAGTTGTTGCTATTCTTTTCTTTGATCTCCTGTTGAGTTCGTAGGTGTTCAGAACGGTTTGATCCCTATCCAGCTGAATTCCTGAGACCAGATGAAATCCAGATCTCCTACTCCTACGCCATCTTGCTCTGCCCCCCTCTCCAAACTTATTTTTATAACAAAAAGGCACCAGATAACACAAACCAAACTCATCTCTTTGATTCTTTAATGAACCAGCAATGCTCCATTTTTTTCTACACCCTAAAGAGAATGGCAACCAGGCAGACAAGAGCTGTAAACTTTGGGCAAGAGTTATTCTCCATTCATGTACCAGACCCAGATTTCATTCACATTGGGGCAAAAGGAAAACTCATTTGCCTTCCATTACTCTTGATAATGAAGTTTCTGCTGGGCTCACTTCCTTCCACCTCCCCCACCCCCACCACAGGTATTTTCTCTCCTAGAGATCACCCAACCCAAGATAGTGCATTTCACAAAGGCATCCCTCCCTCAGAACAGTATATGTGGGGAACTGATATGCATCAAACTAACTTATTGGCACCTGTTTTTCAAAGGGACATGGAATCAGGGTCACATAATTTACTGTACCCACCTGGCCTAGCTCTTTTGGCTACAACAGTAGCTTGCCAAATGAGCCACCTGGCCTTTGTCAGAAGTGTCTCATATACTGCTAGACTGTGGGCTGAGAGATGAACTGCCTCCCTCCAACTGAAGTGGCTTCATTTTATTGGATTTATATATAGTGAACTTCCAGGTAGGGAAGCAGTTTTTAAAAAGCTTTAAAGGTTTGAAAATCACTGGAGTGCCTAGGTGGCTCAGTCTGGTGAAGTTTCTGACTCTTGATTTCAGCTCAGGTCATGATCTCAGGGTCCTGGGAAGTCCTGCATCAGGCTCTGCACTCACGGGGTAGTCTGCTGGAGATTCTCTCTCTCCCTTTCCCTCTGTCCCTCCCCTGCCGACATGCACACAGGTTCACACACTCTCTCTCATAATCTTTTTTTTAAAAAAAGGCTTGAAAATCACTAGGTTAAAACAAGAAATTCGCACCAATATGAATAATATGAATAAAATACTAAGAAGGTGGCATAAGTGGGGAATATTAGATGAGAAATGTTATATTTGAAGTACTAGTACAAAAAGAACACTGAAATGGCAAAATTCTCTAATTCTTCCCTAATTTATGGGTTTTCATTTAACTCTCCTGAAGTGAGCATTAAAACCCATTATAATCTGATTTTTCTGATACTATTCTCTACCCAGATCCCAAACAATAAAATGTCCAGGGACCACCTGTTATCAGAATGACCTGGGGTATTCATTTAAAAATGCAAATTCCTGTGGCCTAATATTTTCTACATCTTTGGGGGGGGGGGGCTAGAAATTTAGCATGATTATCAAGTTCCTAAGTTTGTCCTGAATGTCTCCTACAAACTTTAAATCTCTTGCTATGACATTCACACAATAAAATATCATTAATTTGGACACAGTCCATCAGGGACATGTGCAGGCTAATTTTTCCTGGTCTGCACCCACATGAAATTTGGCATCTTCCATAAAATGATTGTAAGGCAAATCAAGATGGTGAATGTAATTACAGACATTATATTTAACTCAGTGTGGACCTACTTAATGCCAATTGCAAGTGGATCATATCATTCTGTACCTATCCCTTGAACTTATCACTTAGAAGCATTCTTTAGCTATGATTCTTTTTTAAATTTTTATTATGTTCAATTAGCCAACATACTAAGTACATCATTAGTTTTTGATGTGTTCAATGATTCATCAGTTGCTATAATTCTTAATTATGCTTTAAATATATTGGAAAGTAGCTAAAAGGCAATATTTTTAAAAGCTCTAGTCAACCAAATTAGACCAGTCTGCCTTCTTGTTTTTGAATTAGTGAAATTTCATTATATTGTTTCTATGGACACATTTTTTTATAACTTAGTATCATAATATAATTTAAAAGATCTTTAACATTGTTTAAATGTTTTCTCAAGCTCCAAAAACTTTTATTGAGTACCTACTATGTGCTAAGGACTTTGCTAGATATGGAGAATTCAAAGAAGAACAACATGGTTGCAGCTCCATAGCCAAGATGGATTGTACTCTATGGGAATATCAAGGGACTAACACCAAATAACTGTTTGAAGGAGCAAGAGAAGGTATAAGAGAGTGGCATCTGAGCTAGGTTCTTGCTAGGTAGAAAGTAAGGAGTAGGTTTTCCAGGGCATTGGATAGAACTGCAAAGGATGCAATCTGAAAAGTGTGGACTAGAGCTTAGGGTGATGAGGAAGATGAGAGAGTGACTGGAGATGGGGTTGGGAAAGTAGGTGTGTGAAGGGTATTGATGCCATGTTAAGAAGTTTGGCATACATCCTAAGGGCACCAGGGAGTCAGTAGCCTTTTATCATGAGGCCTTGCCCCAAGCCTGGCAATGTCACACAAAATCTGGCAGAGGTCATAAAAGAAACTATATTTCATAAGATACATTTCTTGGCTAAGCCAAATCTCCTGTTCATTTTAAAACTTGATTTTATTTGAAACATACTGAAAAGAAGACAAAAGTATCTTTAATAATGCCAACATTCAAAAATATTATAAAGTACATAGTAAAAGTCTCCCTAATGACTTTTTCCTCCCATCCCTAAATTAAACTGATGGATATTGTTCCTGACCTTTTCCCATGTTTATACAAATATTTCTATGTTTAAATATGTATACAAACATACCATGCCACTGCCCCCCATGGAATCATGTGCTACATTTATTCATTCATTCAATAAGTACTTACTGAAAGCTTTCTATATACCATGCACTGTTCATGCAACGGAGCACATAACACCAAGAGCTGACATTCTAGAAGGGCAACACTGACAACACGCAAAAGAATGAACATAGTGATTTCAAATAAAGGTAAGTGCTAGGAAGACAATTAAAAAACAAAGAGTACAGTATGGTGAGAGAGACTGGAACGTTCTTGCGATTGTGGGGTTGGGGGTGGCTTCTCTTGTGGAGAGGATGATCTGAGCTGAGACTTGGATGATGCTGAGAAGTATAGATGCTAAGGGCAGGCTGCCCCAAAATGGGCCACTTTGGCATGAACATTATTTTCAGTTAAAGGCAATCAAAACCCAGCAAATTGAGGAAAAGCTCTTTATCTTCCTCTCAACTGCCTGCTTATACCAGAAAGAGAGCTATTAATGGTGATTCCTCTTCACCTAAAAAACCTGTCTACAAAATAGGGCAACCTTTGTTTTCTAAACATCTCCTCTCACCTTCCTGCTAATGGTCTTTCTCCCCTTTGTGTCCTCATATAAGCATCATGTTGCCTTATGGTCTTTGGAATTTCAATGTGTGTGTGGATTCCCCCTATGTATGCTATTAAAATTGATTTTCTCCTGTTAATCTGTTTCATGTCAATTTGTTTCTTAGTCCAGCTAGAAGGACCTTAAAGGGAAAAGGAAATTCTTCCTCACTGACAGCATTATCCTGGTCTGGTAACTTCCAACCCCCAGCCCCAAAGGGTCACATTAGAGATTTCTAGATAGTGGTATAGTTACATGACAAAGTTTTCTTTAATTTTTTTTGCTTACAAATGAAAAACAAGTCATCAAAGAAAAAGCAGAAATAAAAGCGTTAAGAAGAAAATTAACAATTTCCTTAAGTCCATCAACGAGAAATAATTACTATTAATATGTCAATATTTTTAATTTATATAATTAAATGTCAATATAATTAATATTTGTAATTATTTCAATATTTCTTGCATAATTGAGGCTATGCTGTATATTCTTTTGTATGTAAGTATAAATTTTTTACATACAAGAGCTCTGTTATCAATTCCAGCAGTGATTCCTGAAGGTCTATATCCATTCCAGATACATGTTCTTTAAAAACAGGAAATCTACCAATATTTTCAAGTCCAAGAAATAAGATGAGAACACAGTCTGTGTCTTGAGGATTCTATTTGTGCCCACAATCGTTTTTGATAACAACTGATCACACTAGTGGATTTTACCTTGATTTCCCAGGTTAAGATTCCATTCTTCTGTAATTTTCTTATATCTCGATTGAACCTGTGACTAAATCTTTTTTCACAAGGAATGCTGCAAATATTGTAGGCATGATAAGACCCACAGATGGGGAAGAGTGAAATCTAGACTACTCCATGTCAAGGTTCACATGGCAACTGCTCTCTGGAAGGAACTTCAGTATCTGTAAACATAGATGATGCCTACAAGGACAGAATCACCAGGGATGATTCAGGAGGAAAGAGCAGTTGGAGTGAGAATCAACACATTCAGTTTAGAATCTGAACCAAGATAATTCATACAAAGGAAGACAGCCAAGATGTGATGGGGGAAGGGTTAATGAGATAAATCCTAATCTATCAGGCAAAGGAAACAATGTTTTCCATCCAGCATGGAAAATATAATTACCTAATTTAACAATTGCTTACTTATTAGGGTGAGCAATAACAAGAATAGAGCTCCCTCAGCAGGATATAAAGGGGAACCTAGAGCAGGAAAACTTCCAGATTCAAGGAATATACTCTCCTGGAAACCCACCCAGAACCTCCATCCTCTGACACCATGGTCGACTCCTGTTATGGCTCCGTCTGCTCTGACCAGGCCTGTGGCCATGAGACCTGCTGCCGCCCCAACTGTTGCCAGACCACCTGCTGCAGGACCACCTGCTGCCGCCCCAGCTGCTGTGTGTCCAGCTGCTGCCACCCCAGTTGCTGCCAGACCACCTGCTGCTGCCCCTCCTGCTGTGGTTCCAGCTGCTGTGGCTCCAGCTGCTGCCGCCCCTCCTGCTGCATTTCTAGCTGCTGCCACCCCGCCTGCTGTGGCCCCACCTGCTGTGGCTCCAGCTGCTACAGGCCCAGCTGCTGCATCTCTAGCTGCTGCCGCCCCACCTGCTGCCAGACCACCTGCTGTAGAACAACTTTCTGCCGCCCCAGCTGCTATGGTGGTTCTTGCTGCTGAACTTCCTGCTCTAGACTCACACTTATTTGCCCCCACCCTTCAGTCCAGGAAGAAAGCATCTAATTTAACAAAGCACCTGGTACTTCCTAATGTCATGAACTTACAAACAGACCCATGGACTGATTTAGAAACCTCCAGTCTCTATATTATTTATTCTCTTTTGTAGAAATATCTTATTGCCAGTGAATCAGAATTTATAGTCAGATTCTGCAGTTGTTTTAGGATTCCTAATTCTGATTCCAAATATGAAAGTCTTCAAATGTTCCCCTTCTAGGTTTTTTCTTTTTAATGTTTCTCTATGGAATCCATTTTCATGGAGAATTTCTTTTCTTTTTTTTTAAAGTAGGCTCCACACTGGGCATGGAGCCCCATGTGGGGCTTGAACTCACCACCCTGAGATCAAGACCTGAGTTAAGATCAAGAGTCAGACACTTAGCCAAATGAGCCACTCAGGCACCCCATCATGTGGAATTTCTTGAGGTTCCCAAATAAAACTTTTTAGCATTGGAAGGCACTAATATTGCTCATCTCTCATTATTTCTTATTAATGAAATGTTCAATGTATATTGCTGTATTTTTTGTAAGACACAGTAGTATATGTTCTCAGGGAACCCTACAACAAAAAAATTAAATTGGCATTCGCCAATGAGATTTTTATCCAGACCATAATTCAGTTTCAGCAGAAACAAGAAAAGGTTGAAAGGGAGACATTTTTGAACCTAATATGTATAACATGAGAGCTATGGATTACAACTGCTACCAAAAAAGAGAGTCCTTAGTAAGTTATAATCCATGAATTTACTTAAACCAATTTAAATAGAGGCTCCATTTTTCTTTAGGCTAATTTTCCCAAGTTTTTTCATCTGTTCTTCATTGACCACAATGTCACCATCCTAGCAGTTTTACTTTTAACATACTGCAACTAATCTCTATTCCTCCAATGTAAACTAGAATTGAACACATTTTGAGATGTGTTCTGAATGCTCACAAGAGAGTGAAACTGTGTCTTCTTCCTTTTTACATATCACACTTGCATTAATGTATCAATGTTTGCATTCAGAGTTTAATAGCACTAAATGTGGGCTTGTACTGAGGTTACTATCATGTAAACACCTATGTCTTTTTCATTACAAACTGCTTCAATCTTTTCTTGTAGCAGTCTGGTGGCTAGCTGCAGACCAGCAGTTCTTAATCTCTTTTGCTACCCAATACCAGGCGTAACATGGGTCATTTTGGTAATAATATTATACCCAGGGAAGAGGTATTGAGGGTAGTTCAAATAAATTCTCCCAAGAAATTTAGATATATCTACTCCTCCCCAATCTCATGTGCCATGTTGCATTGGTACCTACTCTTTTAGATCTAAGAAAGGCTCTGAGATTTCAACTTGTTAGGTTTAGTCTCTTGTGCAAGGATGTCTAAATCGTTTGGAACCATGATTCTGGCATTCAATATATACAATCTCCCTCAACTTCATGGGCTCCAAATCCTTGATGAAAATATTTTATACAAAGACTCTCAACAAAGTTGAGATGTCCATGGTTCTGTTCTCAGAAAGGCCAGTCCAAGGAAAGAAATGACTACTCAAAAACCATCCTAAAGTTAAAAATGACACACATTTCAAAGAACATAATTCAAAGACAGGATTTTCCAGTGTTCTCCTCCTTCCCTGGGGTCCCTTGACCCTCAAGGGGAAAAATGTATATAAGGAGCCAATCGATGAATTGGCAGTACCCTCATTTTTTTGAAACACTAGTCAGCTAGTCATTTGGTTGGGAATTTTGTATCCTTTAAACTTTTACTCCAACCCTACTATGAATGAATATACAGGTTGATATTGTTTAACCTGGATATTCATCTTTTGTCTTCTTTCTTGGAAATAAAGACCTATAGTGTGAAATCTGATCAACAATTTGAATAATGAAGGAGAATACAAGGCATCTTCAGAGGTCAGCAATTAAAAGAGACAGCAGGATGGGAAGGTATGGATTAGAGTAAAACACGAGGACACTGGGCAGTCTAACTTGGGTTGACAAGTAAATCTTGGAAATAGAGATGAGTCAATATGATCTGATAAAATCAGAAAGATAAGAAATCAAAATCAGAAGGAAAGTCAGCCCAACAAAGCAGAAGTTGAGGGACCTGAACCTTTAGATACAGCTGGATAGAGAGCTTCTAACTATCTCTGCAGCCAACTGCCCCCAAGAAGCCCTAAAGCTGAGTTCTGGAGATAAATAAAATACCACCACACATCTGTAAAAGGACCCACAAAACAGCAAGTATTGGCAAGGATGTGGAGAAATTAGAACCCCTGTATACTGTTGGCTGGGATGCAAAGTAGTGCAGCCATTATGGAAAACAGTATGGGGGTCCCTAAAAAATGAAAAATAGACCTACTGTACAAACCAGCAATCCTATTTCGGGTATATATCCAAAAGAAATGAAATCAGGATCTTGAGGAGATAACTGAACTCCCATGTTTATTACAGCATTATTCACAATAGCCAAGATATGGAAACAATGCAAATGTCTACTGACAGAAAAATGGATTTAAAATATGTGATATATCCACACAAAGGAATATTACTCAGCCTTAAAAGCTAAGGAAATCCCATGACTGGAAACAATATGGATGGACCTAGAAGACATTAGGCTAAGTGAAGTAAGTCACAGAAGGAAAAATAAATACTACATGATTGCATTTCTATGAGGTATCTAAAATACTCAAGTTCATTGGAGCAGAGAACAACATTGTGGTTTCCAGGGAGAATGAGGAAATGGGTAGTTGCTCAATAAATATAAAGTTATAATTATACAGGATGAGTAAGTTTTAGAGAT
>NW_023365539.1:0-64903 GCF_009762305.2 Zalophus californianus | reverse complement strand
TCTGTCTGAAGTGACATATTGGATGAGAGACAGAACATGTTTTGCTCCTGGGCCATTCACATATGCGGAAGGGAAGACACAGACAGGAACTTTGTTGACCATCTCACTAGCATCCTGGACGAGGGTCAGAAATCATGTCAACTTGACAACAATCTTCTGAGATGGGTATCACCATCAATACTTGTAACATAATGGACATTCATAGAATTTAAGTAACTTACCCTGAGCTAAAAAGATATGTTTATCCTTTATCTTATAAGAAGCCATGAAAAGGAAAGAAGGATTATTTAGGTTAGTCACCCCTTATTTCCATTAAAGTAACTATTTAAACAAGAATTCTCTATTCCTACTAGGCAGCAGATGATGACAAATATATTTGATAAATTATTTTATGCCCAAATTATATTATTTTAGAGATTAAAGTTACACATTTTACACCTTCTCCTTGGAGACATGTTTCCTCAGTTCTCTTGATTTTCCTGTATTCTCACTGGCTCCCTACAACAACCCAGCAGTTAACATCTGGCCTCTACTAAATGGAAGAAGGGAGGCCTCAGAATGTCATTTACCAATAAATAATAATTCAAGAGATTCTCTCCTCCTCTCCTTCTCCCTCCTATTCATGCTCTCTCTCAAATAAATGCATAAGTCCTCCAAAAAAGAAAGAGAAGAAGAAGAAGAAGAAGAAGAAGAAGAAGAAGAAGAAGAAGAAGAAGAAGAAGAAGAAGAAGAAGAAGAAAAAGAAAGAAGAAGAAGAACACAACAACCAATGTATAGCTAGGTCTAGAATTATTTTTCTGATTCACTATGCTGAGATCTATGTCCAAGTCAAAACTGATTCAAAGTTCTTCCCTTCTTTTCTGGAGTGACATTTCAAGCCAGCACTAATTCTTACCAGAAGTTAGCCTGCTACAGCAAAGATAAATTATCTATAGAAATCTTTCGTGCTTTAAGAAATCCTTTAAGATATCTAACCAGTCAAAGTTCATGTACAGATACCAAATATCCTACCCCCCCTTACAGTGTCTAATTATGTCTCCATGCATGTAGTCCTGTTTGATCTCCATTGTTCCACCAAAGTTTAACTCAGCCAGCCCCAACATAGCAGAAGCAAAGGGAACTTCATACTTTAAACTCTGTATTCCTTGAATGATTTAAACATTTAAGTATCTCCTTTTTTTTAAAGATTTATTTATTTATTTTGAGAGAGTGAGAATGAGAAAGAGAGAGAGTACATGAGAGGGGGGAGGGTTAGAGGGAGAAGCAGGCTCCTCACTGAGTAGGGAGCCCGATGCCGTACTCGATCCCAGGACTCCAGGATCATGACCTGAGCTGAAGGCAGTAACTTAACCGACTGAGCCACCCAGGCGCCCACATTTAAGTATCTCTTAAGTAACTTTTTTAAACAAGTTGCAATTTCAATAATTGGGTATAAACAGGTAATTTGTATTTGTGCATGTTTCCATAAAATTTCATGAATTAAAACTAATTAGAATCCGAAAGTTCTACATACAGATGTGAACATGCACATAGATCATTAAAATGTAAGCTTCCAGGGGGGCAGAGCAAGATGACAGTGTGTATGAGACCTGGACTTTGTCTGGTCCCAGGAATTCAACTGGATAGGGATCAAACCATTCTGAACACCTACGAACTCAACAGGAGATCGAAGAAAATGGCAACAACTCCCTGAACAGAAAAGCGACCACTTTCTGGAAGGTAGGACGTGCGAAGAAGTGAATCCGAGGCAGTATTCCAGAGGATAGACCACGGGGGAGGGGGCCTCTTTCAGCCATTTCTGGCAAGTGATAGAGCAGCGGAACACAAAATCAGAATTTTTAGAAGTCAGCTCTGCTGAAGGATGTAGCTCCAGTGGCTAAGCGGGGGGTGGAAACCTCGCTGGGATGGTGTGGTCTCAGGACCCTCTGGGTCACAGAAAGACTGGGGGTGCCTGAGTGCGGCAGAGCTCCCAGGTGTCAGAGCGGGGAAGCCAGCTGCAGACACAGAGCTGAGGCACAGGCTCTTGGCTCGGGGTTGCCATAAACCGTGATCCACGGCACAGTCGGGCCACTGCTCCTCCAGCAGGGACCCAACAAGCGGCAGATCCAGGGAGACTCCCCTTCCTCCCCCAGGAGAAGCGGTGCAGGAGCGCACCATAGGGATCTCCTGGGTTTGGAGACCACACCGGGTCATGTGCAAGAGATAGAAATGCAGGGTCACAGGCTGGTGAGCACGGAGTGCGGCCGGAGACTGGGGAGATGGGAGTGATTGACTGCTTTTCTCTGGGGGTGCATTGAGGAGAGGGGTCCCAAGTTCTCAGCTCCTCCTGAGCAGAGATTGGGAAGCCACCATTTTCACCGTCGTCCTCCAAAGCTGTGTGGAAAGTTTGCAGGAAACAAAAGCTCCCGGAGCAAACCTGAGCAGATTACTTAGCCCGACAGGCACAGGCAGGGCAATTCCACCTCTGGCAAAGACATTTGGGAACCATGGCAACAGGCCCCTCACACAGAAGTTCAGCAAGAACAGCCAGCCAAGACCAAGTTTACTGATCAATGAGAACAGCAGAACTCCAGCACTAGGGGAATACTGCACATAGATCATGGCTTTTTTTCCATGATTCTTTAGTCTTTTAAAGTTAATTTTTTTAACTGTCCTTTCTTTTCTTTTATTTTTTTTAATTTTTCTTTTTCCCTTTTTCAACCAACGTCTTATCAATCCCTTTTTAAAAAAATATTTTTTATTTTTCATTTTTAGAATCATATTCTATCACTTCATAGTAGTTAACCATATTTGTGGTATATATATATATATATATGTATTAGTTCTCTCAATAAAATTTTGAGATACAGTTTCTTCTAACAGATCAAAATATACCCTAAATATCTAGTGTATGGTTTTGTTCTAAACTCCTGCCTGATTGCATTCTCTCCCTGTTTTTTTAAATCCTCTTCTTTCTTTTTTCAACCAACTATTTACTTATCAATTCCTTTTATAAAATCTTTTGTAATTTTCATCTTTCTGTCATATTCCATCCCTTCATCGTATTAACCCTTATTTTTGTATGTATATAAGTTTTTCTTTCTTTAAAATTTTGGGAGGCACTTTCTTCTAAATGCCCAAAATACGCCCAAAGTCTAGTGTGTGGCACTGATCTATGCACCAGCCTGATCTTATTTGATCATATTCTGCTTTTTTTTGGTTTTGTTTTATTTTTATCTTTTTCTTTTCTTTTCCTTTCCTTTTTCTTTTTTCTTTCGTTCCCTTTCCTTTCCCCCAGTTTCAGGTCTTTTCTGATTTGTTTAGTGTATATTTTCTGGGAACGTTGTTACCCTGTTAGCATTTTGTTCTCTCATTCATCTATTCTCCTCTGGACAAAATGACAAGATGGAAAAAAAATCACGTCAGCAATAAGAACAGGAGGCAGTACCGACTGCCAGGGACCTGAACAATATGGACATTAGAACGATGTCAGAACTAGAGTTCAAAATGATAATTTTAAAATACCAGCTGGCCTTGAAAAAAGCATGGAAGTTATTAGAGAAACCCTTCCTGGAGAAATAAAAGAACTAAAATCTAACAAAGTTGAAATCAAAAAGGCTATGAATGAGGTGCAATAAAAAATGGAGGCTCTAACTGCTAGGAGAAATGAGGCAGAGAGAGCATTAGTGATATAGAAGACCAAATGATGGAAAATAAAGAAGCTGAGAAAAAGAGAGATAAACAACTACCAGACCATGAAGGCAGAATTTGAGAGACAAGTGATACCGGAGGACAAAACAATATTAGAATAATTGGGATCCCGGAAGAAGAATAAAGGAGAGAGTGTCAGAAGTTATATTGGAGCAAATTATAACAGAGAACTTCCCCAATTTGGGGAAGGAAACAGGCATCAAAATCCAGGAGGTACAGAGAAACCTTCTTGAAATCAATAAAAATAGGTCAACACCCCGACATCTAATAATAAAATTTACGAGTCTCAGGGACAAAGAGAAAAACCTGAAAGCAGCTCGGGACAAGAGATATGTAACCTACAATGGTAGAAACATTAGATTGGCAACAGACCTATCCACAGAGACCTGGCAGGCCAGAAAGGACTGGCATGATATATTCAGAGCAATAAAATATCTATATAAAAATATCTATAGTTTATACTATATCCAGCTAGGCTGTCATTGAACATAGAAGGAGAGATCAAAAGCTTCCAGGACAAACAAACAAAAAAAGGAATTTGCAAACACGAAACCAGCCCTCCAAGAAATATTGAAAGGGGTCCTCTAAGCAAAGAGAGAGCCTAAAAGCAACATAGACCAGAAAAGAACACAGACAATATACAGTCACAGTCACATTACAGCCAATACAATGGCACTAAATTCATATCTTTCAATAGTTACCCTGAATGTAAATGGGCTGAATGCCCCAATCAAAAGACATAGGCTATCAGATTGGATAAAAAAACAAGACCCATCGATATGCTGTCTGCAAGAGACTTATTTTAGACCATAAGACACCCCCACATTGAAAGTGAGGGGTGGAAAATCATTTACCATGCTAATGGCACCAAAAGAGAGCTGGGGTGGCAATCCTTATATCAGACAAATTAGATTTTAAACCAAAGATTGTAATAAGAGATGAGGAAGGACACTATATCCTACTTAAAGGGTCTATCCAACAAGAAGATCTATCAATTGTAAATATCTATGCCCCTAACACTGGGAGCAGAAAATTATATAAGCCAATTAATAACACATCAAAAAACATATCGGCAACAATACAATAATAGTGGGGGACTTTAACACCCCACTCACTGAAATGGACAGATCATCTAAGCGAAAGATGAACAAGGAAATAAAGACTTTAAATGACACACTGGACCAAATGGACTTCACAGACATATTCAGAACATTCTATCCCAAAGCAACAGAATACACATTCTTCTCTAGTGCCCATGGAACATTCTACAGAATAGATCACATCCTAGGTCATGAATCAGGTCTCAAATGGTACCAAAAGATTGTGATCACTCCCTGCATATTTTCAGACCACAATGCTTTGAAACTAGAACTCAGTCACAAGAGGAAAGTCAGAAAGAACTCAAATACATGGAGTCTAAAGACCATGCTGCTAAAGAATGAATGGGTCAACCACGAAATTAAAGACGAAATAAAAAAATTCATGGAAACAAATGAGAATGAAAACACAACTGTTCAAAATCTTTAGGATGCTGCAAAGCCGGCCCTAAGAGGAGAGTATAGAACAATAAATGCTTTCTCAAGAAACAAAAAGATCTGAAATACAGAAACTAACCCTATACCTAAAGAAGCTGGAGAAAGAACAGTAAACAAGCCTAACCCAGCAGGAGAAGAGAAATTATAAAGATCAGAGCAGAAATCAATGAAATAGAAACCAAAAGAACAGTAGAACAGATCAACAAAACTAAGAGGCGGTTCTTTGAAAGAATTAACAAGATTGATAAACTCCTGGCTAGACTTATCAAAAAGAAAAATGACCCAAATCAACAAAAGCATGGATGAAAGAGCAGAGATCACAATCAGCACCAAAGAAATACAAACAATTATAAAAACATATTATGAGCAACACTATGCCAGCAAATTAGATAATCTGGAAGAAATGGATGCATTCCTAGAGATGTACCAACTACCAAAACTGAACCAGAGAGAAATAGAAAACCTGAACAGACCTATAACCACCAAGGAAATTGAAGCAGTCATCAAAAATCTCCCAAACAAACAAAAGGCCAAGGCCAGATGGCTTCCCAGGGGAATTCTACCAAACATTTAAAGAAGAATTAATACCTATTCTTCTGAAAATGTTCCAAAAAATAGAAATGGAAGGAACACTTCCAAACTTGTTTTGAGGCCACCATTACCTTCATCCCCAAACCAGACAAAGACCCCATTAGAAAGGAGAATGACAGACCGATATCCTTGATGAACATGGATGCAAAAATTCTCACCAAAATTCATCATCATTAGCCATCAGGGAAATTCAAATCAAAACCACATTGAGATACCATCTTACACCAGTTAGAATGGCAAAAATGGACAGGACAAGAAACAACAAATGTTGGAGAGGTTGTGGAGCAAGGGGAACCCTCCTACACTGTTGGTGGGAATGCAAGTTGGTGCAGCCACTTTGAAACTAAAATGCAACCTGTGGAATGGGAGAACATATTTGTAAATGACATACCAGATAAAGGGCTGGTATCCAAGATCTATAAAGAATTTATCAAACTCAACACCCAAAAAACAAATAACCCTGTCAAGAAAAGGGCAGAAGACATGAAGAGACATTTTTTTTTGAAGAAGACATCTAAGTGGCCAACAGACACATGAAAAAATGCTCCACACCACTTGTCATTAGGGAAATACCACAATGGGATACACTGTACACCGATCAGAATGGTTAAAATTAAAAAGACAACCAACAACAAATGTTGGTGAGTATGAGGAGAAAGAGGAAACCTCTTAACACTGTTGATTGGAATGCAAGCTGGTAAAGCCACTATGAAAAATGGTATGGATGTCCCTCAAGAAGTTAAAAATAGAGCTACTGTAGACCCAGCAATTGCACTACTGGGTATTTACCCCAAAGATACAGATGTAGTGAAACAAAGGGGCACCTGCACCCCAATTCATTGTATCAATATCCAAAATAGCCAAACTGCAGAAGGAACAGATATGTCCTTCAACAGATGAATGGATAAAGAAGATGTGGTTAATATACACAATGGAATATTACTCAGCCATCAGAAAGGATGAATATATACCATTTACATCGACATGGATGGAACTGGAGGGTATTATGCTAAGTGAAATAAGCCAAGAAGATAAAGACAATTATCATATGGTTTCACTCATCTGTGGAACATAAGGAATAGTGCAGAGGATTAAAAGGGAAGGGAGGGTACACCGAATGGGAAGAAATCAGAGAGGGAGACAAATCCTGAGAGACTCGTGACTCTGAGAAACAAACTGAGGGTTGCTGGAGCGGAGGTGGTTGGGGGAATGGGGCAACTGAATGATGGGCATTAAGGAAGGCACATGATGTGATGAGCACTGGGTGTTATAGGCAACTGATGAATTATTGAACACTACATCTGAAATGAATGATGTACTATATGTTGGCTAATTGAATTTAAATTAAAAAATGGAATTTAAAATAAAGGAAGACTGAATAAAGTCTGTAGGTGCCATTTCCAAAATACTGCAAGAACCTGTAAAAGTATAAAATTCCGTGCTCCCTGATATCAACTGCTCTAGAATACTCCTCTTTTCACTTATGTTAGATAGAGACTACTACCTAAATTTTAAATAAAACCATATAATAAATAAATAAATAAATAAATAAATAAATAAATAAATAAAACCAGTAAATCCAATTAGTTAACATAACATGACATTAGTTGCCTGTATTTACTAATTTAATTACCCCAAATCATCCTCAGCTCTATGTACCATCACCATTCACAATAGAAAAGTAGGAGTAAACTTCAGAATAAAGAAAACAAACAACAATTCTGATTATCCTATTTATGAAAGTAAGCCATTCTCCCCTAGCTCCATTCTATCACCACATTCCACTTTGATTCTCTTACTAAATGTTGGAAAACTAAGGGCATACACACATTTTTATAACACAAGGAGGTTTTGTTGTTTTGTTTTGTTCGAAGGGGATTCTGACCTATTATTAACTATCAGAAGTAATTTACTTTTGTTGGTTAAAATACACTTAAAATATTTTTCTCAAACAATGTCAAGTGCAAATAATAAAAGTAACAAATACCACCATTACTAAGAAAATTAGACCTAAATTTAGATGTTGAATTATCTTGAAGGTAGTAAAGAAGTCAGCTTTAGGGCTTCTCTCTTGCAAAAGCCCTTCAAAGGTTGTATCTTAATTGAACATTATGTTTTTTTCTAAAGGTAAGTACCCAAGACTGTACTTATCAGGTTACTAAAATTATAGTTTTGTCCCATGACAGTCTTAAATTATTTCCACCAATGACTAACCTTCATGTAAGTGTTGATTACTTATGAGACTCAAACTTTATTTAAAATCTGAGATCTGAATTACATAATTCCTATTTTTTTCCTCTGAGGGCAGATGAAATGATTTATTGTGGACATTTTCTTTGTGGAGAAAGCCTTTCCACAACTAAGTTATTTTATAGGGAAGTAAGAGTCAATATTCTCAACAAAATTTTACATGCAAAAATAATTGGGGGAAATGAGGATAGAAGATATGCCCTCATTTTAAAAATAACTCACTGAAAATCTTACATTTAAAATAAGGAAAGGGTAAAGTAGGGCTGTGTATGTTTTCTTTGAACCCTAAACTACATTAGCTTGACTTTCAAGTTATCACAAACTCTTTTCTTTTTTTTTTTATTATATATGAGCACAAGGGTTTGCCATATTGCATCCAATAAAACTAGGAGGTCGAAAGGTTAAATTCCAACCTCATTTTAATTTCTATTAATGAAATAATAAAATAAATATTGCTATAGAGAAAGATAAGGTGAACACCATGCTATTATTTAAATTACTCTCGGGGGTGCCTGGGTGGCTCAGTTGTTGAGGATCTGCCTAGACTGGGATCATGATCCCAGTGTCCTGGGATTGAGCTCAGCATAGGGCTCCCTGAGACTGCTTCTCCCTCTCACGCTCCCCCTGCTTGTGATCCCTCTCCTGCTATCTCTGTTAAATAAGTAAATTAAACAATAATAATAATAATAATAATAATTAAATTACTCTCTGTGAGCTTGGACACAATTTACTCCTTTTGGAATTTTGGAAACCTGAGTCTTACTTTCATAACCATGTTAATATTCATCAGATTGCTGTATCAAAGAAAATGCTCTGCTTAACTAGACATCCCTTGTGTCATAAAATTCCTCAGAAATTCTTACCTAATGTGTACACAAAAATACGGAATGGATCTAAATACTATTTAATTTCAAACATCTACCTTGCTTGAAATTTCTTATGCATGTGAACTGTTTTATATAAAATGTTCATTGATTTTGCTTTTATTTTTCTTATTTTAAAGATTTTATTTATCTTTTGAAAGAAAGAGAGAGAGCATGAGAGAGTGAGCGCACAAGCAGGGGCAGTAGCAGGCAGAGGGAGAAGCAGGCTCCCTACTGAACCAATGCAGGACTCTATCCCAGGACCCTGGGATCATGACATGATCTGAAGGCAGATGCTTAACCGACCGAGCCACCCAGGCACCCCTGAGCTGGCTTTTAAATTTAAATTACACTCAGTATCAAGCAGAAAAAAATAAGTCTGTGTAGGAGAGGATGAATATCTTTTTTTACTCTTCTAAATTGTCAGCTGGGGTCACTGTAACAAAAGATGAATTGACAAAAGAAATAATACACATATTTAATAAGCATTTGTAGGACACAGGAGCTTTCATAAGGAAATGAAGAAGTATAGATATGGTTAGACTTAAGTGATTTTATATTCGATTTTATAAAGAGGGAGGGGTGAGTCGTGGGAAATGGGACAGGACAAAAAGGGATGGAAGCTAAATGTAGAACACTTGGGGAAACCTAGCAGGTATAGATTACGCTAAGTGTCCTGCAGTCTTGTAGATAAGGTGTTCCTTCCTTTCATGTGTAGGGAGGGTACCTTTCACAGGAAGGACTATGCCTTCCTTCGGGGGAAGGTAAGTCTGTCCTTCTTGTACCTGACATTTCCATATTCTTTCAGCCTGAAACATTCAATAAGACAATGTGCCATATTTTAGGTAATATGTTCTCAACCCTGTCATTAGGTCATAACATCAAAAGAAATATACAATCTTGCAGTATTTTAGTATTTTGCATGCTGATTACTCACAAATTTTTATCTATAGAATACATCACTCCTCTTAATATGTTATTTTATGTCCAATTGTTAGTTTCTACTTTCAGCAACTTAAAATTTTTAACGATTTGCCCTGTAGGCTCCATATATGCTTTCTATTTATTAATTTAATTTATTTAATTTTTTACAATCTATTACCTGTTGGTGAACATGAACATTTTTTTCTTCAAATACAATAAACATATACTGTTTTTTAAGTTTTTATTTTAATTCCAGTTACCTAACATACAGTGTAATATTAGTTTCAAGTATACAATTCAGTGATTCAGCACTTCCATACAACATCTGGTGTTCATCACAAAAATTGCACTCCTTAATTCCCATCAACTATTTCACCCATCCCCTAACCCACCTACTCTTTGGTAACCATCAGCTTATTATCTATAGTTAAGAGTCTGTTTCCTGTTTTGCCTCTTTCTCTCTCTCTCTCTCTTTTTCTCTTTATGCTTGTTTGTTTTGTTTTTTAAGTCCCACAAATGAGTGAAATCATATGGTATTGGTCTTTCTTTGACAGACTTACTTCACTTAGTATTATACTCTCTAGCTCCATCCACATCATTGCAAATGGCAAGATTTACTTCTTTTTTATGGCTAAGTAGGATTCCATTGTATATGTATACCACATCTTCTTTATCCATTCATCAGTCAATGGACATTTGGGCCCTTTCCATAATTTGGCTGTAGAAAATGCTGATATAAACAATGGGGTGGCATGTATTCTTTCAATTAGTATTTTTGTATCCTTTTGCATAAATACCTAGTAGTACAATTGCTCAATCATAAGGTACTTCTATTTTTACTTTTTGAGGAACCTCCATATTGGTTTTCCATAGTGGCTGCATCAGTTTGCATTCCCACCAACAGTACAGGAAGGTTACCCTTTATCCACAACCTCTCCAACACCTGTTGTTTCTTGTGTTGTTTATTTTAGCCATTCTGACACATGTGAGGTGATACCTCATTTTAATTTTGATTCGTATTTCCCTGATGATGAGTGATTTTGAACATCTTCTTGTGTCTATTTGCAATCTGTATTGATACTTTGGAAAAATGTCTGTTTATATCTTCTGCCCGTTTTTAGATTTGATTATTCATTTCCTGTATGTTGAGTTTTATAACTTCCTTACATATTTTGTATACTAACCCTTGCTCAGAAATTATCATTTCCAGGGGCGCCTGGGTGGCTCAGTCGGTTAAGCAGCTGCCTTCGGCTCAGTTCATGATCCGGCGGTCCTGGGGTCAGGCCCCGCGACCGGCTCCCTGCTCAGCGGAGAGCCTTGCTTCTCCCTCTCCATCTGCCTGCCAGTCTGACTACTTGTGCTCTCTCTCTCTCTCTGTCGAATAAATAAATAAAATCTTTAAAAAAAAAAAGAAATTATCCTTTGCAAATATCTTCTCCCAATCCATATACTGCCTTTTAATTTTGTTGATTGTTTCCTTTGCTGTGCAGTAGATTTTTAATCTGATGAAGCCTCAATAGTTTATTTTTGCTTTTATTTCCCTTGCCCAAGGAGTCATTTCTAGTAAGAAGTTGCTATGGCTGAGGTCAAAGAGGTATTTCTTATGTTCTCTTCTAGGATTTTAATGGTTTCATGTCTCATATTTAGTCCTAGATGTTTATGCTATTTTGAAATAACTTTTGTGTATGGTGTAAGAAAGTGGCCCAATTTCATTCTTCTGCATGATGCTCTCCAGTTTTCCCAACACCATTTGTTGAAGAAACTGTCTTTTTTCTATTGGATATCCTTTCTTACTTTGTCAAAGATTAATTGACCATATAGTTATGTGTTTATTTCTGAGATTTTTATTTTGCTCCATTGATCTTTGTGTCTATTTTTGTGCCAGTACCGTTATGTTTTGATCACTACAGCTTTGTAGTATAACTTGAAGTCCAGAATTGTGAAGCCTCCAGCTTTGCTTTACTTCTGCAAGGCTGTGTTTGGATATTCAGGGTCTTTTGTGGTTCCATACACATTTTAGGATTGTTTGTTCTATCTCTCTGAAAAATGCGGTGGTATTTTGAAAGGTATTGCATTATATGTATAGACTGCTTTGGGTAATATAGCCATTTTTATATTTGTTCTTCCAATCCATGAGCATGGAATGTCTTTCCATTTCATTGTATTCACTTCAATTTATTTAATCAGTGTTTTATAGTTTTCAGAGTACAGGTCTTTCACATCTTTGATTAGGTTGAATCCTAGATATCTTACTATTTTCGGTGCAAGTATAAATGGGATCAATTCCTTGATTTCTCTCTCAGCTGCTTCATTATTGGTGTATGGAAGTGCAACAGATTTGTGTGCACTGATTTTGTATCCTGCAACTTTCCCAAATTCCTGTATCAGTTCTAGCTATTTTTTGGTGGAGTCTTTAGGCTTCTACATAGAATATCACGTCATCTGCAAATAGTGAAAGTTTGACTTCTTTGCCAATTTGGATGGCTTTTATTTCTTTTTGTTGTTGGCTGTGGCTAATTCAACTACTATGTGAAATAATAATTATGAGAGTGTACATCACTATCTTGTGACTGTAGAGGATAATCTCTTGTTTTTCCCCATTGTGGATAGTAGCTGAGGGTTTTTTATATATGATCTTTCTTGTGTTGAGGAAGGTTCCCTCTAAACCTACTTCTTTGAAGGTTTTTATCGTGTGTGGATGTTGTACTTTGTCAAACGCTTTTTCTGCATCTATTGAAGGGATCACATGTTTCTCATCCTTTCTTTGATTAACGTGATATATCATGTTGTTGATTTGTGAATGTTGAACCACTCTTGCAACTTAGGAATAAATCCCACTTGATCATTGTCTCAGTTATAAACAAACAAACAAAACAAACAAAAAACAGTTATCTTACAAATTCATTGTATGATAATAGTTCCTAAAATGTGTTTCACATTATAGATGGCAAAGCCTTTCTTTTTAAATTTATTTTCCTGCTTCTTTGCATCAGTGTCACATTAAATGGCTTAATTATTTTGTTTATTTATTTGAGAGAGAGAGAGCATGGTGGGGAAGTGGCAGAGGGAGAGGACGAAATAGACTCCCTGCTGAGCAGGGAGCCTGACAAGAGGCTCAATCCCAGGACCCTGGGATCATGACCTGAGCCAAAGGCAGAAGCTTAACCAACTGAGCAACCCAGGCACCCCTAAATAGCGTAAGACTATAGTTGAGGGTGTCTGGCTGCCTCAGTTGGTAGAGCACCCAGCTCTGGCCCTCAGAGTCATGAGTTCAAACCCCACATTGGGTGTAGAGATTACTTAAAAAATAAATGTTATTTTTTTAAAGAGAATACATGTGGTTGGTTCATTCTAGATAACTCTGTCATATATGTGATCACCAAATAATGCAATTTTATTAAAAATATATTAAAACAAGAAAATGTTGGGAATTTCTAATTATACCACTCAAGTTTAGCCCAGAAAATCATTTTTTGTATCTAATTTTGCAGATCCATCTTTCATTCCTTGATCCATACTTCATTTGAAGTAAAATATTCTGGAAGAATGAACTTTATATGAGGCAATTATCTCAGCAGAAATGAATTCTAAATGTTTTATACAATGAAATACAATTTTTTAAAAGTTTTGTTTATTTAATTGAGAGAGAGAGAGCATAAATGGGGGGGATGGGGAGCAGAGGGAGAGAGAAGCAGACGCCCTACTGAGCAGGGAGCCAGACTTGGGGCTCAATCCCAGGGTACTGGGATCATGACCTGAGCTAAAAGCCGCCACTTAACAGACTGAGCCACCCAGGTGCCCCTGTAATACAATTTATATGTCTGTGGATCTAGTGGAAAACTTGCTTTCAAGGTTAGATTTTTTTCCCCAGTATCAAAGACATGGTTTTGTGAGGGCAAAGAACTACCATGCACAGTAACAACCACTTAGCCACCGAATAACAGTTTAGCCTGCTGATTCCACTGAAGTGAGTTAGAAGAAATTGCAGTACCTTGATGAATTTATTCATGTTTACAAGTACGACCTCCCAATAATCTCAGACATTAAATTTATTATTTATTTATTTATTTAAGATTTTATTTATTTATTTGACAGAGGGAGACACAGCGAGAGAGGGAACACAAGCAGGGGGAGTGAGAGAGGGAGAAGCAGGCTTCCCGTGGAGCAGGGATCCCAATGCAGGGCTTGGTCCCAGGACTCTGGGATCATGACCTGAGCCGAAGGCAGATGCTTAATGACTGAGCCACCCAGGTGTCCCTCAGACATTAAATTTAAATCAATGTATTTTATATCAATGATTGTGCAGAATGAATTATATTATTTTTCTTATATAATCATACATTTTTCCAGCTATTTCTGAACTGGCTGAGTCACACAGATATCACTCAAATTATTACTGACAATAGAATATAGAGGTATACGTTTTAGATATATTTGGTCTTATACTGACTTTGAATCATCCCAGGGCTACAAGGACACAGGGGTTTGGGGTATCTTGGCTCTGTGACATGGAATCAGGATTAGGTAGCCCAGTGCATCCTGTCCCTGAGCGAGCATGACCCAAAAGGACCCTGATATTCTTAATTGGATTGGAGAACATGTACATTTCTTCCTCATTTTATCATGAGCAATATTCCATTATATATATTTATATATTTAACATTATGCTTAGCAATAGTCATATTCAACAATATTTTGGGGATGATGAAAGTTCATAAAATAGGTAAAAAATTTAAAAATACAAATACATGGTAAAATTTATGCAGTTCTATTAAAATATGTTGTAAGTTGTACAACTCCATACTAGTGCAAATTATTACTACTTTTTTGTTTTTAAATTTTATTTTATTATGTTATGTTAGTCACCGTACAATACATCATTAGTTTATGATGTAGTGATCCAGTTACTTTTTTTAAAGATTATCTGAGAGAGAGAGAGCGCAAGGAGGGAGAGAGGGAGAGGGAGAAGACTTCCTGTTGAGCACAGAGGCAGATGAAGGGCTCAATCCCAGGACCTTGAGATCATGACCTGGGCTGAAACTACTGAGCCATCCAGGTACCCCTACTCTCTTCTGTTTATTCCCCTATGTTCATCTGCTTTGTTTCATAAATTCCACATATGAGTGAGATCAAGGTTGCTGAATTCAGATCTGTGTGAAAGGGAACCATGAATTTTGCCCCAATTAACTTGCCTGCACTTTTCAAAAGTGAGAACACTGAATGTACCTCATCAGGTTTGTGGTAATCATTAAAATAACATGAAAATAAAATGTTAAGCAAAATGCAAAAAGTAATTAATGAAAGAAAGACATTTTGTGTTTACTTTTATTGTTGTTATTTATAGTTATTTTATGATGTTATACTCTTTTTATTCTGTCTCAGTGAAGGTTTAAATAATTCAATTTATGTATCTTAAAGTGACTAAAGGAGTGAATATTTAATGAGATCACACTTGGATCCAAGTATGAATATATTGAGAAAAAACAATTTTAAATACAATAATATGGTTGAGTTCAATTAAAAATGCTGAAGCATGAAAAATAGAAATATAAATACATAAATAAGAATTGCTGAAGTGTGGCATTCAGAGACAAAGAATGCCACAAAGAATGTGGCATTTGAGACAAATTACTCAATTAGTCCTCTTCTAAAGTCTATAGGTGTCATTTCCAAAATACTGCAATAACTGTAAAACTACAAAATTTCATGCTCCCTGAGAGTACCTTCTCTAGATCATTCCATTTCGTTAACATACCGTGTAACATTAGTTTCAGGTGTAGAACCTAGTGATTCATCACTTACATACAACACCCAGTGCTCATCACAACAAGTGTTCACCTTAATACCCATCACCCATCTAGCCCATCCCCACCCATCACCCCTCCTGCAACCTCAATTTTTCTGCTTTCTGGTTTGCCCCTCTCCCTTTTTTTTTCTTTTCTTTTAAAGATTTTATTTACTTATTTGAGAGAGAGAATGAGAGAGAGAGCATGAGAAGGGGGAGGATCAGAGGGAGAAGCAGACTCCCCGCTGAGCAGGGAGCCCGATGTGGGACTCGATCCCGGGACTCCAGGATCATGACCTGAGCCGAAGGCACTCGCTTAACCATCTGAGCCACCCAGGCGCCCCTCTCTCTTTTTTTTTTCTTTCCCATATGTTCATCTCTTTTGTTTCTTAAATTCCACATATGAATGAAATCATATAGTATTTTTCTTTCTCTGACTTATTTCACTTGTCATAATACTCTCAAGCTCCATCCACCTCATTGCAAAAGGCAATATTTCATTATTTTTTATGACCAAGAAATACTCCATTATATATATTTATAAATATATAACATCTTTATATGCATACATATATAATTTTTATATTAGATTATATTTTTTATTTATATTTATTTTATTTTTATTTTAATATATATAACATCTTCTTTATCCATGCATCAGTTGATGGACATCTGGGCTCTTTCCAAAATTTAGCTATTGTTGATAATGCTGCTATAAACATAGAGGTTCCCCTTTCACAGCATCCTCACCAACAGCTGTTGCTTCCTGTGTTATACATTTTACCCATTCTGATAGTGAATGATGTTGAACATCTTTTCATATGTCTGTTAGCCATCTGTATGTTCTTTGGAAAAAATGTCTGTTCATGTCTTCTGCCCATTTTTTAACTGGTTTGTTTTTTTTGGGGGGTGTTGATTTTGATAAGTTATTTATATATTTTGGATACTACCTTTATCAGATATGTCATTTGTAAATATGTTCTCCAATTCTGAAGTTTACCGTTTAGTTTTGTCAATTGTTTCCTTCACTGTGAAGAAACATTTATCTTGATGAAGTCCCAATAGTTTATTTCTACTTTTGTTTCTCCTGCCTAAGTTGACATATCTAGTAACAAGTTCCTATGGCCAAAGTCAAAGAGGTTACTGCTGGTGTTTTCCTCCTGCCCTCTAGGCTACTGCCTGTATTTGATGCTTTTTTTTTCTTTTCTTTTATGTTATGTTAATCACCATACATTACATCATTAGTTTTTGATGTAGTGTTCCATAATTCATTATTTGCGTATAACACCCAGTGCTCCATGCAGAACGTGCCCTTTTTAATACCCATCACCAGGTTAACCCATTCTCCCACCCCCCCTCCCCTCTAGAACCCTCAGTTTGTTTTCAGAGTCCATGATCTCTCATGTTTCATCTCCCCCTCCGATTTACCCTCCTTCGTTCTTCCCCTCATGCTATCTTCTTCTTCTTCTTTTTTTAACATTAATGTATTATTTGTTTCAGAGGTACAGATCTGTGATTCAACAGTCTTGCACAATTCACGGTGCTGACCATAGCACATACCCTCCCCAATGTCTATCACCCAGCCTCCCAATCCTTCCCACCCCCCACCACTCCAGCAACCCTCAGTTTGTTTCCTGAGATTAAGAATTCCTCATATCAGTGAGGTCACATGATACATGTCTTTCTCTGATTGACTTATTTCGCTCAGCATAACACTCTCCAGTTCCATCCACATCGTTGCAAAAGGCAAGATTTCATTCCTTTTGATGGCTGCATAGTATTCTATTGTATATATATAGCACTTCTTCTTTATCCATTCATCTGTCAATGGACACCTTGGCTCTTTCCACAGTTTGGCTATTGTGGACATTGGTGCTATAAACATCAGGGTGCACGTACCCCTTTGGATACCTACATTTGTATCTTTGGGGTAAGTACTCAGTAGTATAATTGCTGGATGGTATGGTAGCTCTATTTTCAACTTTTTGAGGAACCTCCATACTGTTTTCCAGAGTGGCCGCACCACCTTGCCTTCCCACAAACAATGTAGGAGGGTTCCCCTTTCTCCTCATTCCCGCCAACATCTGCTGTTACCTGACTTGTTAATTTTAGTTATTCTGAATGGTGTGAGGTGATATCTCATTGAGGTTTTGATTTGGATTTCCCTGATGACAAGCAATGTTGAGCACTTTTTCATGTGTCTGTTGGCCATTTGGACGTCTTCTTTGGAAAAATGTCTGTTCATGTCTTCTGCCCATTTCTTGATTGGATCATTTGTTCTTTGGGTGTTGAGTTTAAGAATTTCTTTATAGATTTTGGATACTAGCCCTTTATCTGATATGTCATTTGCAAATATCTTCTCCCATTCTGTCGGTTGTCTTTTGGTTTTGTCTTGTTGGTTTTGCTGTGCAAAAGCTTTTTATCTTGATGAAGTCCCAATAGTTCATTTTTGCTCTTGATTTCCTTGCCTTTGGCGATGTTTCTAGGAAGAAGTTGCTGCGGCTGAGGTCGAAGAGTTTGGTGCCTGTGTTCTTCTTCAGGATTTTGATGGATTCCTGTCTCACATTGAGGTCTTTCAACCATTTGGAGTCTATTTTTCTGTGTGGTGTAAGAAAATGGTCCAGTTTCATTCTTCTGCATGTGGCTGTCCAGTTTTACTGATACCATTTGTCTTTTTTCCCCTGGACGTTTTTTCCTGCTTTGTCGAAGATTAGTGGACCAACAGTTAAAGGTCCATTTCTGGGCTCTCTATTCTGTTCCATTGATCCATGTGTCTGTTTTTGTGCTAGTACCATACTGTCTTGATGATGACAGCTTTGTAATAGAGCTTGAAATCCGGAATTGTGATGCCACCACCTGTGCTTTTCTTTTTCAACATTCCTCTGGCTATTCGAGGTCTTTTCTGGTTCCATACAAATTTTAGGATTATTCCATTTCTTTGAAAAATGTTGATGGTATTTTGATAGGGATTGCATTAAATGTGTAGATTGCTCTAGGTAGCTTTGATATCTTCACAATATTTGTTCTTTGTTCTTCCAATCCATGAGCGTGGAACATTTTTCCATTTCTTTGTGTCTTCGTCAATTTCTTTCATGAGTATTTTAGTGTTTTCTGAGTATGAATTATTTGCCTCTTTGGTTAGATTCATTCCGAGGTATCTTATGGTTTTGGGTGCAATTGTAAATGGGATCAACTCCTTAATTTCTCTTTCTTCTGTCTTCTTGTCGGTGTATAGAAATGCCACTGATTACTGTGCATTGATTTTATATCCTGCCACTTGACTGAATTCCTGTCTGAGTTCTAGCACTTTTGGGGTGGAGGCTTTTGGGTTTTCCACATAAAGTATCATATCATCTGCAAAGAATGAACGTTTGACCTCTTCTTTGCTGATTCAGATGAATTTTATTTCTTTTTGTTCTCTGATTGCTATGGTTAGGACTTCTAGTTCTATGTTGAATAGCAGTGGTGATAGTGGACATCTCTGCCATGTACCTGACCTTAGGGGGAAAGCTCTCAGTTTTCCCCCATTGTGAATGATATTCACTGTGGGTTTTTCATAGATGGCTTTTATGATCTTGAGGTATGTACCCTCCATCCCTATACTCTCACGAGTTTTGATCAAGAAAGCATGCTGTACTTTGTCAAATGCTTTTTCTGCATCTATTGAGAGGATCATGTGGTTCTTGTTCTTTCTTTTATTAGTGTATTGTATCACATTGATTGATTTGTGGATGTTGAACCAACCTTGCAGCCCAGGGATAAAACACACTTTGTCATGGTGAATAATCCTTTTAATGTACTGTTGGATCCTATTGGCTAGTATTTTGGTGAGAATTTTTGCATCCATTGTTCATCAGTGATATAGGTCTGTCATTCTCCTTTTTGATGGGGTCTTTGTCTGGTTTTGGGCTCAAGGTAATGGTGGCCTCATAAAACGTGTTTGGAAGTTTTCCTTCCATTTCTATTTTTGGAACAGTTTCAGAAGAATAGGTATTAATTCTTCTTTAGATGTTGGTAAAATTCCCCTGGGAAGCCATGTGGCCTTGGGCTCTTGTTTCTTGGGAGATTTTTGATGACTGCTTCAAATTCCTTAATGGTTAAACATGTGTTCCCGTTCTCTATTTCATCCTGGTTCAGTTTTGGTAGTCGATACATCTCTAGGAATGCATCCATCTCTTCCAGATTATCTAATTTGGTGGATATAGTTGCTCATAATATGTTCTTGTAATTGTTTGTATTTCTTTAGTGTTGGTTGTGATCTCTTCTCTTTCATTCATGATTTTATTTATTTGGGTCATTTCTCTTTTCTTTTTGATAAGTCTGGCCAGGAGTTTATCAATCTTGTTAATTCTTTCAAAGAACCAGCTCCTTTTCTCATTGATGTGTTCTACTGTTCTTTTGGTTTCTATTTCATTGATTTCTGCTCTGATCTTTATTATTTCTCTTCTCCTGTTGGGTTTAGGCTTTACTGGCTGTTCTTTCTCCAGCTCCTTTAGGTGTAGGCTTAGTTTGTGTATTTGAGACCTTTCTTGTTTCCTGAGAAAGGCTTGTATTGATATATACTTTCCTCTTAGGACTGCCTTTGCTGCATCCCAAATATTTTGAGAAGTTGTGTTTTCATTTTCATTTGCTTCCATGAATTTTTTTAATTCTCCTTTAATTTCCTGGTGGACCCATTCATTCTTTAGTAGGATGCTCTTTAGCCTGCATGTATTTGAGTTCTTTCCCACTTTCCTCTTGTGATTGAGTTCCAGTTTCCAAGCATTGTGGTCTGAAAATATGCAGGGAATAATCCCCATCTTTTGGTACCAGTTGAATCCTGAATTTGTGACCTAGGATGTGATCTATTCTGTAGAATGTTCCATAGGCACTAGAGAAGAATGTGTATTCTGTTGCTTTGGGATGGAATGGTCTGAATATGTCTGTGAAGTCCATTTGGTCCAGTGTGTCATTTAAAGTCTTTATTTCCTTGTTGATCTTTTGCTTAGATGATCTGTCCATTTCAGTCAGGGGAGTGTTAAAGTCCCCTACTAGTATTGTATTGTTGTCAATGTGTTTCTTTGCTTTTGTTATTAATTGCCTTATAAAAGTGGCTGCTCCCATGTTAGGGGCATAGATATTTACAATTGTTAGATCGTCTTGTTGGATAGACCCTTTAAGTAAGATATAGTGTCCTTCTTCATCTCTTATTACAGTTTTTGTTTTAAAATCTAATTTGTCTGATATAAGAATTGCCACCTCAATTTTCTTTTGGTGTCCATTAGCATGGTAAATGGTTTTCCACCCCCTCACTTTCAATCTGGGGGTGTCTTTGGGTCTAAAATGAGTCTCTTGCAGACAGCATATCGATGGGTCTTGTTTTTTAATCCAGTCTGATAGCTTGTGTCTTTTGATTGGGGCATTTAGCCCATTTACATTCAGGGTAACTCTTGAAAGATATGAATTTAGTGCCATTGTATTGCCTGTAAGGTGACTGTGACTGTATATTTTCTGTGTTCCTTTCTGATCTATGCTGCTTTTAGGCTCTCTCTTTGCTTAGAGGACCCCTTTCAATGTTTCTTGTAGGGCTGGTTTTGTGTTTTCATATTCGTTTAGTTTTTGTTTGTCCTGAAAGCTTTTTATCTCTCCTATTTTCAATGACAGCCTAGCTGGATAGAGTATTCTTGGCTGCATATTTTTCTTGTTTAGTGCTCTGAAGATATCATTCCAGTCCTTTCTGGCCTGCCAGGCCTTTGTGGATAGGTCTGTTGCCAATCTAATATTTCTACCATTATAGGTTACATAGCTCTTCTCCCGAGCTGCTTTCAGTATTTTCTCTTTGTCTCTGAGACTCATAAGTTTTACTATTAGATGTCGGGGTGTTTACCTATTTTTATTGATTTTGAGAGGGGTTCTCTGTGCCTCCTGGATTTTGATACCTGTTTCCTTCCCCACATTAGGGAAGTTCTCTGCTATCATTTGCTCCAATATACCTTCTGCCCCTCTCTCTCTTTCTTCTTCTTCTGGGATCCCAATTATTCTAGCGTTGTTTTGTCTTATGGTATCACTTATCTCTGGAATTCTGCCCTCGTGATCCTGTAGTTGTTTCTCTCTCTTTTTCTCAGCTTCTTTATTTTCCATCATTTGGTCTTCTATATCGCTGATTCTCTCTTCTGCCTCATATATCCTAGCAGTTAGTGCCCCCATTTTTGATTGCACCTCATTAATTGATTTTGACTTGGTTAGATTTTAGTTCTTTTATTTCTCCAGAAAGGATTTCTCTAATAACTTCCATGCTTTTTTCAAGCCCAGCTAGTATCTTTAAAATCATGATTCTGAACTCTAGGTCCAACATCGTACTAATAATGTACGTATTGAGGAGGTCCCTGGCAGAGGGTACAACTTCTTGTTCTTTTTGTTGAGGTGATTTTTTCTATCTTGTCATTTTGTCCAGAGGAGAATAGATGAATGAGAGAACAAAATGCTAATGGGGTAACAATGTCCCCAGAAAATATACTCTAAAAAAATCAGAAAATACCTGAAACCAGGAGAAAAGAAAGTAAAAGAAAGAAAAAAGAAAGAGGAAAAAAAAAAGAAAAAGAAAAAGTTAAAAACAAACAAAAATGGAACAAACCAAAAAAACAGAATATGATCAAATATGATCAGGCTGGTGCATAGATCAGTGCCACACACTAGATTTTGGGTGTATTTGGGTCTGTCAGAAGAAAGTGCCTCCCAAAATTTTAAAAGAAATAAAAACTTATATATGTACTAAATATGGGTTGATATGATGAAGGGATGGAATATGACTGCAAAGATGAAAATTATAAAAAGTTTTATAAAGGAATTGATAAGATAAGAATTTGTTTGAAAAAAAAGAAAGGCGAGGATTTAGAAAAAAAGGAAAGAAAGAAAAAAAAGGGAGAGAATGTGTTCAGGCAGGAGACTAGAACCAAGCCATACACTAGAGATTTAGGGTATATTTTGATCTGTTGGAAGAAATGTATCTCAAAATTTTAAAGAGAGAACAACTTATATATATATATATATGCCAAAAATAAGGGTAACTACTATGAAGGGATAGAATATGACTCTAAAAATGAAAAATAAAAATGTTTTTTTAAAAAAGGGATTGAGGGGGCGGAGCAAGATGGCGGAGGAGTAGGAGACCTAGATTTTGTCTGGTCTCAGGAATTCAGCTGAATAGGGATCAAACCATTCTGAACACCTACGAACTCAACAGGAGATCGAACAGGAGTAGCAACAACTCTCTGAACAGAGAAGCGACCACTTACTGGAAGGTAGGACGTGCGGAGAAGTGAATCCGAGGCGATATTCGGGAGGATAGACGGCGGGGGAGGGGCCTCCGCCGGCCGCTTCTGGCAAGTGCTAGAGCCGCGGAGCACAAAATCGGACCTTTTAAAAGTTGGCTCGGCGGAGGGACGTCGCTGCAGTGGCTAAGCGGGGGGTGGAATCCTCCCGGGACAGTGTGGTCTCAGGACCCTTGGGGTCACAGAGAGACCGGGGGTGCCTGAGTGCGGCAGAGCTCCCAGGTGTCGGGGCGGGGAAGCCGGCTGCAGAGACGGAGCAGAGTCGCGGGCTCTCAGCTCGGGGTGGCCATAAACTGTGATCTGCGGCCCAGTCGGGGCACGGCTCCCCCAGCAGAGACCCAACAAGCAGCAGATCCGGGGAGACTCCCCTCCCTCCCACGGGAGGAGCGGTGCGGGAACGCACTGCAGGGATCTGCTGGGTTTGGAGACTCCGCGCGGGGTCGGGTGCCAGAGATAGCAACGCTCGATCACAGGCCGGGTGAGCACGGAGTGTGGCCAGAGACCGGGGACACGGGAGTGACTGCTTTTCTCTGGGGGCGCACTGAGGAGTGGGGCCCCGAGTTCTCGGCTCCTCCGGGCGGAGACTGGGAGGCCGCCATTTTCGTCCTGGTCCTCCAAAGCTGTACCGAGAGCTTGCAGGGAAAAAAAGCTCCTGAGAGCAAACTGGAGCAGCTTCCTTAGCCCGGACCGACAAGGGCGGGGCAATTCTGCCTCCGGCAAAGACATTTGGAAACCACAGCAACAGGCCCCTCCCCCAGAAGATCAACACAAACAGCCAGCAAGCCAAGACCAAGTTGATCGATCAAGGAGAATAGGAGAACTCCAGCGCTAGGGGAATACTGCACATAGATTCATGGCTTCTTTTTTTTTTTTTTACCATGATACATTATTTCATCAAAGTTAATTTTTGTTGACTTTTTTTTATTTTTCTTTTTCCCTTTTTCAACCAACATCTTATAAATCCCTTTTTTAAAAAAAAAAACATTTTTTATTTTTTTTTCATTTTTAGAGTCATATTTTATCCCTTCATAGTAGTTATCCTTGTTTTTGGCATATATATATAAGTTGTTCTCTCTTTAAAATTTTGAGGTACAGTTTCTTCTAACAGATCAAAATATACCCTAAACCACTAGTGTATGGCTTTGTTCTAGTCTCCTGCCTGATCACATTCTCTCCCTTTTCCCCTTTTTTTTTTTTTCCTTAAATCTTCTTTTTTCAAACAACTTATCTTACCAAGTCCTTTTATAAAATCTTTTATAATTTTCATCTTTACAGTCATCTTCCATCCCTTCATTGTATCAACCCTTATTTTGTACATATATGTCTTTCTTCCTTTAAAATTTTAGGAGGCACTTTTTTCTAACAGACCAAAATACGCCCAAAATCTAGTGTGTGGCACTAATCTATGCACTAGCCTGATCATATTTGATCATATTCTGCCTTTTTGAATTGTTTTGTTTTTGTTTTTATCTCTTTTCTTTTTTTTTTCTTTTTCTCTTTCTTTTTTCTTTCTTTCCCTTTCTTTTCCCCTGGTTTCAGGTCTTTTCTGATTTGTATACAGTATATTTGCTGGGGACGTTGTAAACCTGTTAGCCTTTTGTTCTCTCATTCATCTATTCTCCTCTGGACAAAATGACAAGACGAAAGAAATCACCTCAGCAAAAAGAACAAGAGGTAGTACCGTCAGCCAGGGACCTACTCAATACGGACATTAGTACGATGTCGGACCTAGAGTTCAGAATCATGACTTTAAAGATACTAGCTGGGCTTGAAAAAAGCGTGGAAGTTATTAGAGAAACCCTTTCTGGAGAAATAAAAGAACTAAAATCTAACCAAATCGAAATCAAAAAGGCTATTGATGAGGTGCAATAAAAAATGGGGGCACTAAATGCTAGGATAAATGAGGCAGAAGAGAGAATCAGCGATATAGAAGACCAAATGATGGAAAATAAAGAGGCTGAGAAAAAGAGAGAGAAACAACTACAGGAACACGAGGGCAGAATTCGAGAGATAAGTGATACGATAAGACGAAACAACATTAGAATAATTGGGATCCCAGAAGAAGAAGAGAGAGAGAGAGGGGCAGAAGGTATATTGGAGCAAATTATAGCAGAGAACTTCCCTAATGTGAGGAAGGAAACAGGCATTAAAATCCAGGAGGCACAGAGAACCCCTCTCAAAATCAATAAAAATAGGTCAACACCCCGACATCTAATAGTAAAACTTACGAGTCTCAGAGACAAAGAGAAAATCCTGAAAGCAGCTCGGGAGAAGAGATATGTAACCTACAATGGTAGAAACATTAGATTGGCAACAGACCTATCCACAGAGACCTGGCAGGCCAGAAAGGACTGGCAAGATATCTTCAGAGCACTAAACGAGAAAAATATGCAGCCAAGAATACTATATCCAGCTAGGCTATCATTGAAAATAGAAGGAGAGATAAAAAGCTTCCAGAACAAACAAAAACTAAAGGAATTTGCAAACACGAAACCAGCCCTCCAAGAAATATTGAGAGGGGTCCTCTAAGCAAAGAGAGAACCTAAAAGCAGCAAAGAGCAGAAACGAACACAGACAACAGACAGTTAACAGTCACCTTACAGGTAATACAATGGCACTAAATTCATATCTTTCAATAGTTACCCTGAATGTAAATGGGCTAAATGCCCCAATCAAAAGACACAGGCTATCAGATTGGATTAAAAAACAAGACCCATGGGTAGGGGGATGGGTTAGCCTGGTGATGGGTATTGAGGAGGGCACGTTCTGCATGGAGCACTGGGTGTTATGAACAAACAATGAATCATGGAACACTGCACCAAAAACTAATGATGTAATATATGGTGATTAACATAACAATAAAAAATTAAAAAAAAAAAACAAGACCCATCAATATGCTGTCTGCAAGAGACTCATTTTACACCCAAAGACACCCCCAGATTGAAAGTGAGGGGGTGGAAAACCATTTACCATGCTAATGGACACCAAAGAAAGCTGGGGTGGCAATCCTTATATCAGACAAACTAGATTTTAAAACAAAGACTGTAATAAGAGATGAGGAAGGACACTATATCCTACTTAAAGGGTCTATCCAACAAGAAGATCTAACAATTGTAAATATCTATGCCCCGAACATGGGAGCAGCCAATTATATAAGGCAATTAATAACAAAAGCAAAGAAACACATTGACAACAATACAATAATAGTGGGGGACTTTAACACCCCCTGACTGAAATGGACAGATCATCTAAGCAAAAGATCAACAAAGAAATAAAGACTTTAAATGACACACTGGACCAAATGGACTTCACAGACATATCAGAACATTCCATCCCAAAGCAACGGAATACACATTCTTCTCTAGTGCCCATGGAACATTCTCCAGAATTGATCACATCCTAGGTCACAAATCAGGTCTCAATCGGTACCAAAAGATTGGGATTATTCCCTGCATATTTTCAGACCACAATGCTTTGAAACTAGAACTCAACCACAAGAGGAAAGTCGGAAAGAACTCAAATACATGGAGGCTAAAGAGCATCCTACTAAAGAATGAATGGGTCAACCAAGAAATTAAAGAAGAATTAAAAAAATTCATGGAAACCAATGAAAATGAAAACACAACTGTTCAAAATCTTTGGGATACAGCAAAGGCAGTCCTGAGAGGAAAGTATATAGCAATACAAGCCTTTCTCAAGAAACAAGAAAGGTCTCAAATACACAACCTAACCCTACACCTAAAGGAGCTGGAGAAAGAACAGCAAAGAAAGCCTAAACCTAGCAGGAGAAGAGAAATCATAAAGATCAGAGCAGAAATCAATGAACTAGAAACCAAAAGAACAGTAGAACAGATCAACGAAACTAGGAGCTGGTCCTTTGAAAGAATTAACAAGATTGATAAACCCCTGGCCAGACTGATCAAAAAGAAAAGAGAAATGACCCAAATCAACAAAATCAGGAATGAAAGAGGAGAGATCACAAGCAACACCAAAGAAATACAAACAATTATAAGAACATATTATGAGCAACTCTATGCCAGCAAATTAGATAACCTGGAAGAAATGGGTTCATTCCTAGAGATGTATCAACTACCAAAATTGAACCAGGAAGAAATAGAAAACCTGAACAGACCTATAACCACTAAGGAAATTGAAACAGTCATCAAAAATCTCCCAAGAAACAAAAGCCCAGGGCCAGATGGCTTCCCAGGGGAATTCTATCAGACATTTCAAGAAGAATTAATACCTATTCTCCTGAAACTGTTCCAAAAAATAGAAATGGAAGGGAAACTTCCAAACTCATTTTATGAGGCCAGCATTACCTTGATCCCAAAACCAGACAAAGACCCCATCAAAAAAGAGAATTACAGACCAATATCCTTGATGAACATGGATGCAAAAATTCTCACCAAAATACTAGCCAATAGGATCCAACAGTACATTAAAAGGATTATTCACCACGACCAAGTGGGATTTATTCCTGGGCTGCAAGGCTGGTTCAACATCCGCAAATCAATCAACGTGATACAATACATTAACAAAAGAAAGAACAAGAATCATATGATCCTCTCAATAGATGCAGAAAAAGCATTTGACAAAGTACAACATCCTTTCTTGATCAAAACTCTTCAGAGTATAGGGATAGAGGGTACATACCTCAATATCAAAAAGCCATCTATGAAAAACCTACAGCGAATATCATTCTCAATGGGGAAAGGCTGAGAGCTTTTCCCCTAAGGTCAGGAACGCGGCAGGGATGTCCACTCTCACCACTGCTATTCAACATAGTATTAGAAGTCCTAGCCACAGCAATCAGACAACAAAAAGAAATCAAAGGCATCCAAATCGGCAAAGAGGAAGTCAAACTCCACTCTTTGCAGATGATATGATACTGTATGTGGAAAACCCAAAAGACTCCACCCCAAAACTGCTAGAACTCATACAGGAATTCAGTAAAGTAGCAGGATATAAAATCAATGCACAGAAATCAGTGGCATTCCTATACACCAACAACAAGACAGAAGAGAGACAAATCAAGGAGTCGATCCCATTTACAATTGCACCCAAAACCATTAGATACCTAGGAATAAATCTAACCAAAGAGGCAAAGGATCTGTACTCAGAAAACTATAAAATACTCAGGAAAGAAATTGAAGAAGACACAAAGAAATGGAAAAACGTTCCATGCTCATGGATTGGGAGAATCAACATTGTGAAGATGTCAATGCTACCTAGAGCAATCTACACATTCAATGCAATCCCCATCAAAATACCATCCACTTTTTTCAAAGAAATGGAACAAATAATCCTAAAATTTGTATGGAACCAGAAGAGACCCCGAATAGCCAGAAGAATATTGAAAAAGAAAAGCAAAGCTGGCGGCATCACAATTCCGGACTTCCAGCTCTATTACAAAGCTGTCATCATCAAGACAGTATGGTACTGGCACAAAAACAGACACATAGATCAATGGAACAGAATCGAGAGCCCAGAAATGGACCTTCAACTCTATGGTCAACTGATCTTTGACAAAGCAGGAAAGAATGTCCAATGGAAAACAGACAGTCTCTTCAACAAATGGTGTTGGGAAAATTGGACAGCCACATGCAGAAGAATGAAACTGGACCATTTCCTTACACCACACACAAAAATAGACTCCAAATGGTTGAAAGACCTAAACGTGAGACAGGAGTCCATCCAAATCCTAAAGGAGAACACAGGTAGCAACCTTTTCGACCTCAGCCGCAGCAACTTCTTCCTAGAAACATCGCCAAAGGCACGGGAAGCCAGGGCAAAAATGAACTATTGGGATTTCATCAAGATAAAAAGCTTCTGCACAGCAAAAGAAACAGTCCACAAAACCAAAAGACGACCGACAGAATGGGAGAAAATATTTGCAAATGACATATCAGATAAAGGGCTAGTATCCAAAATCTATAAAGAACTTATCAAACTCAACACCCAAAGAACAAATAATCCAATCAAGAAATGGGCAGAAGACATGAACAGACATTTCTCCAAAGAAGACATCCAAATGGCCAACAGGCACATGAAAAAGTGCTCAACATCGCTTGGCATCAGGGAAATCCAAATCAAAACCTCAATGAGATACCACCTCACACCCGTCAGAATGGCTAAAATTAACAAGTCAGGGAACGACAGATGTTGGCGGGGATGTGGAGAAAGGGGAACCCTCCTACACTGTTGGTGGGAATGCAAGCTGGTGCAACCCCTCTGGAAAACAGTATGGAGGTTCCTCAAACAGTTGAAATTAGAGCTACCGTTCGATCCAGCAATTGCACTACTGGGTATTTACCACAAAGATACAAATGTAGGGACCCGAAGGGGTACGTGTACCCAATGTTTATAGCAGCAATGTCCACCATAGCCAAACTGTGGAAAGAGCCAAGATGCCCATCGACAGATGAATGGATAAAGAAGATGTGGTATATATACACAATGGATATTATGCAGCCATCAAAAGGAATGAGATCTTGCCATTTGCAACGACGTGGATGGAACTGGAGGGTGTTATGCTGAGTGAAATAAGTCAATCAGAGAAAGACATGTATCACATGACCTCACTGATATGAGGAATTCTTAATCTCAGGAAAGAAACTGAGTGTTACTGGAGTGGTTGGGGGTGGGAGGGATGGGGTGGCTGGGTGACAGATATTGGGGAGGGTATGTGCTATGGTGAGCGCTGTGAATTGTGCAAGACTGTTGAATCACAGATCTGTACTTCTGAAACAAATAATGCAACATATTTTAAGAAAAAAGAAAAAGAAGAAGATAACAGGAGAGGAAGAAAAGGGGAGAATGTCAGAGGGGGAGACGAACCATGAGAGATGATGGACTCTGAAAAACAAACTGAGGGTTCTAGAGGGGAGGGGGGTAGGGGGATGGGTTAGCCTGGTGATGGGTATTGAGGAGGGCACGTTCTGCATGGAGCACTGGGTGTTATGAACAAACAATGAATCATGGAACACTGCACCAAAAACTAATGATGTAATATATGGTGATTAACATAACAATAAAAAAATTAAAAAAAAAATAAAATAAAATAAAAAAGGGATTGATAAGATGTTGGTTAAAAAAGGGAAAAAGAAAAATTCAAAAAAAAAGACAGTAAAAAAAATAACTTTGAAAGACTAAAGAATCATGGTAAAAAAGCTTGGAATTCTATGTGCAGTATTCCCCTAGCGCTGGAGTCCTGCCGTTCTCCTTGATCGGTAAACTTGGTCTTGGCTGGCTGTTTGTGCTGATCTTCTGGGGGAGGGGCCTGTTGCCGTGGTTCCCAAATGTCTTTGCCGGAGTGGAATTACCCCACCCTTGTTGGTCTGGGCTAAGTCTTCTGCTCCGGTTTGCTCTCGGGATCTTTTGTTCCCTGCAAGCTTTCCATCCAACTTTGGAGGAGGAGAGTGAAAATGGTGGCCTCCCAATCTCTGCCCTGGAGGAGCTGAGAACTTGAGGCCCCGCTCCTCAGTGCGCCCCCAGAGAAAAGCAGTCACTCCCGCCTCCCTGGTCTCCGGCCACGCTCTGTGCTCCCCTGACCTGTGACCGAGCGTTTCTATCTCTGGCACCCAACCCCGTGTGGAGTCTCCAAACCCAGCAGATCCCTGCGGTGCACTCCTGCGCCGCTCCTCCCGGGGGAGGAAGGGGAGTCTCCCCGGCTCTGCCACTTGTTGGGTCCCTGCTGGAGGAGCAGTGTCACCGATCACAGTCTATGGCAACCCTGAGCTGAGAGCCCACACCTCGGCTCCGTCTCTGCAGCCGGCTTCCCCGCTCCAATACCTGGGAGCTCTGCTGCACTCAGGCACCCCCGGTCTTTCTGTGACCCCGAGGGTCCTGAGACCACACTGTCCCGTGAGGGTTCCACCCACCGCTTAGCCACTGGAGTGATGTCCCTCAGCGGAGCCGACTTCTAAAAGGTCCGATTTTGTGCTCCGCGGCTCTAACACTTGCCAGAAGTGGCCCACGGAGGCCCACTCCCCCGCCGTCTATCCTCCTGAATATCGCCTCGGATTCACTTGTCCGCACGTCCTACCTTCCAGAAAGTGGTTGCTTTTCTGTTCAGAGAGTTGTTGCTATTCTTCTCTTCGATCTCCTGTTGAGTTCGTAGGTGTTCAGAATGGTATGGTCCCTATTCAGCTGAATTCCTGAGACAAGACGAAATCCAGGTCTCCTACCCCTCTGCCATCTTGCTCCACCCCCCGTTCCTGTTGTTTTTAAATCTATATGACCACTCTATGTCTTTTGATTAGGTGATTTAGTTTATTTATATTTAAAGTAGTTTTCAATAGGTAGGGTCTTACTACTGTCATATTAGTATTGCTTCTGGCTATTTTGTTATTTCCCATTTCTCTTTCTCTTTTCTTTCTGTCTACATTTGTAAAGTGTTTGTTTTCCAGAGTGGTATGCTTTCATTTCCTTCACTTTATCTTTTGTGGATTCACTGTACATTTTGCTTTGTGGTTACTGTAAGACTTGTGCACATCTTATATATGTAACAGGCTTTTATTGCAGATAACACTAATTTCTGCCACATATGAAATGCAACATGCATCCTGAAATAAATGAATGGAAAACACATACAGGTTAAGAGAATCTTCTTTTGTTCCAGCAAGAGAAAATCAATCCCCAGCTGAACAGTTCTGAAGCTAATAAGGAAATCAATAGATTTATGAATTTCCAGATGATCATTTAAAACACAAGACACTATATGGTAAGCATATGAGCCTTATTTTTCCTACTGGGGATATAGAAATATAAGCGGAAAAGCCTACATTAATATTGAAAAGAGTGTAAGACTTCTTAAAAAAATGTATTTATAGCTTGCCTGGACAGCCACGAACATGATTTAATTTGCCATGAGATACATAGTTGAAAGTGGATGTGGAAAATAAGATATTTTAAGGATACACCACAAATGAAAAGTCTTGCCGAGAAACAAAAATACATATAATTAAAAACGAATATAAATTATGATCTCAAGACATATTTTTACTGTGATGGGAACTTGAGTATCTTTGTGTGTTGTAGCAGGAACTTAGGCTGTCCACTGAGTAGCCTACACAGGAGGCAGGAAGCCTGGATAGGTTTTTTATACTTTTATGACAAATCATCTAAAACACAATAGAAATTTCTCTGTTGATGACCTCTTCTGTTATCCAAAGAAGAAATAGAAAACTAATTACATGAAATCAGGTAACACTTTTTATTGACTTAGAGAGTTGAGTCCACATAGTCTCAGGGCTACACCATTTATTCCAATTAAATAAAATATGATTTATTTTACCCTTTATATATGCACATTTTTACTTGCAACCTTATGTTTTTCTGTATATTAACTCCTGAAACAATCTGCATTAAAATAATGGAGTGATTCTACTTAAGTATTTTGGCAAATTTTTGTATTTGGCTGAATTTATGTTGTACCTGTCAATTCTCAATGCTGCCACTAAACTGTTTATATTTCCCTTAGGGGAGAAAATAAAATTCAAGAAAAGAAAATTACTGGAAATAAAAATTCATATTTCAGTACGTGACAAAGTCTAGGGTAGCCTTCACTCTGAAAATAGGTAAAATTAAGAGAGAGAAAGTCATTTTAACTTTGTGATTGCAGACATTAATGGAATGGTAAATTTCTATTAGTGCTAATAATATACTTTATAAAGGTAACAAAATATAACTCATTTATTTCTGCCTTCTATTAATTTAAACTATGGTTGAAAGCACTTACATTACTAAATTAGTTTTATTTCTGATTATATAAAATATATTATTTATAAAAGTTTGTTTAGGGGCACCTGGGTGGCTCAGTCATTAAGCGTCTGCCTTTGGCTCAGGTCATGATCCTGGGGTCCTGGGGTCAAGCCCTGCATTTGGCTCCCGGCTCCACGGGAGGCCTGCTTCTCCCTCTTCCACGCCCCCTGCTTGTATTCCCTCTCTTGCTGTGTCTCTCTCTGTCAAATAAATAAATAAAATCTTAAAAAAAATTTGTTTATTTCACGAACGAATTTGGTGGAAAAAAATTCCATCTTTATCTGGGTGTATTTTAAATATATTTTTCTGGCTTACTGAATATATGTGTTAATCAGTTTAAAATAACTATTATCATTTATTCCTTAATTGATATATATGTTCATAAGGTAAAACATCAGTATTTTTTTGCTTGCAAAAAAACACTGCTAATAAGCTTATTGAGCAAAAATCTATGTAAACATGTATATTCCCATTTCAGCGAGTCTAAACTTAAAATTTGCCATGAGCTATGTGCCTATTTAAAATTCTAAATCTCTAAAAAATCACAAAGCTTTGCAATCCATATTCGCCAATGCTTCAGAATATTTGCTGAGTCTACTTGAATCTTTATTATAACTATTTTAAAATTTTCTAATACTTTCTAACATTTTTCACAAAATAATAGTTCATAATCATTTAAATTTAAATTTAATTGTTTAGTAAAATTAAATAACTTGTCATACATTTTATTAGTTCTTTGTGCTTCCTCTGGGAAATAATTTGGTAAACATTTTATTAGTTCCTTTTTCTTGACATGCATTTTGCCCATATTCATATTTTTGTGCTGATGTGAGGAGTTCTATATGTTTTATGAATATACAGTTCTTATATATATTCATATATTCTTGTATATTTTATATATTTTAAGCATTTATTATATACCACATATTTCAAAGTTGATTATATTTCCAGTGTTTTAGAAAGTTTATTATTCTCAGATTTCAAAATATTTTAAATAGATTTTGTATGATTTCTGTTTGGGGTCATGCATGTTAAGAAAAGATGACTCTCCTTTTTCAGAAAATAATAAAACCAAAACAACATCTGTATTTTTTTTCTAGTACTTTTATAATTTCAGTGCATAAATTTTGGTATTTAACCCATTTGGGTCTAATTTGGGAATTTGATGTGAATTGTAAAGTCTGAATTTTTTTCCCCAAATTGACTCACCATTTGTCCTGGTTATGCTTGTCAATAACACACTGTTATCATCATTTTTTTGTAACCTTCTTTTCTCTTCCACTATATTTTTAAATTTTATTTTACTTTCTTATGTTATGTTAGTCACCACCCAGTACATCATTAGTTTTTGATGTAATGCACTAAATTTATTTCTGATCTTCTGTTCTGTTTGTTTCTTTCTTACATGGGAACTATGCTCTTTCATTGAGAACAACATTTTACAATATATTCTGATACCTACCAGTAAATTCATGAAGGTGGTTTTCCTCTTATACTATTTGGAATAATCCACAGGCAATACAGTAACAAAGTATCATGCTCCTTAACAACACGGATATGAAACCAGCAAAATCTAGAGTAAGGGTTATTCTATAGGACAAAGGACTCAGTTTTTTAACAAATAATAATAGTTTTTTAAATGAGTAGGATAATACAGACTAAAAGAGACTTAAGAATGTATTAAATTAACTAGATGCATTTCTTTTGGATTATGATTTGTACATCTATGTATAAGAATCATTGAAATTTTAACATTGAATGTTTTATGAAATTAAGGAATGGTAGATAAATGCTTAAGAAGATATCATGGAGGGGCACCTGGGTGGCTCAGTCGGTTAAGTGTCTGCCTTCGGCTCGGGTCATGATCCTGGAGTCCCCGGATCGAGCCCCACATTGGGCTCCCTGCTCAGCAGGGATTCTGCTTCTCCCTCTCTATCTGCCCCTCCCATGCTCCTTCTCTCGCTCACTTTCTCTCTCTCAAATAAGTAAATAAACTCTTTAAAAAAAAGAATATATCATGGAATAATATACATGTTTAAAGAGGCCCATATTAAAGGAAGAAAAAGAAAGAAAGAAAAAAAAAGAGAAAAAGAAAGAAAGAAAGAAAAAAAAAAAAAGAAAGAAGCCTATATTGTTAGAGACAGGTATTGAAGGATATGATGTATCAGACTTTAAAATGTGCACTGGGTAGTGGGTTATGGGAGCATATAGAGCAGTATTTTCCTTCTGATGATAATTCTTGAAAATGTGTGAGTTATGTATGAAGATTCATTATGGTATCCCTGCACTTCACATTCAAATGAATACCCCCAAAAAGAACCTAAAAAAATGGGAATTTGAATTTGAATTCCACAATTTTCATGGAATACATTGGGATGAATTAAAATTGTATGTTCTACCCTATACTCTATAATCTTCCTCGCTTTGTAGAAACATAATACATTTACTTACCTCCTCCTTCAGAAAGTTCCAGAAGAAAATTGTCCATATATAAATATTACAAATTTCTTGATGAATTTATATTTAAGATGTGTAAATTTTGTTACATTTTTAATTTTATAAAAATAGAATTTCTAACTCTCTAGCCCTTCATTTTCTATAATAATTGTTTATCTTCTATACTTTCTGTGCATTCTTCTGGTTTTCCAGTTAAATCCAACCATATTCCAGGTTATTTATATCATATGTACATATTGATTTTTGTTTGTTTTGGAAAACTTAATATTTTTGTTAATTTGTTTGCAGGGATATTTACCACACATATGCATTGTTGCTGCTTCTAGGATGATGTTGAGATAAATACATGTTACCTGGTATTTAATGTCCTGATCATATCTTTGATGGGGAGTATTAAGAGTGTTTTATTTTTCATTCAATATAGCTATGGTTTTTACTATAGACTTTTTTGGTCTGCACTACAAAAGAGTTTGTGTGTTTGTGTGTTGTTTTAGTGTTCTGCAGGAATTTGTGTTCCTTTTTTACAAAATTTTTGTTCCCATTGGTGTGTTGTCATAGTTTTTCTCTAATTTAAAATCATTATTGACTCTTCTCTATCTCTAACATCTTTTTTTTATTTAAATTCAATTAGCCAACACATAGTACATCATTAGTTTTTGATATAATGTTCAGTGATTCATTAGTTGTGTATAACACTCAGCACTCATCACATTATGTGCCCTTCTTAATGCCCATCACCCAATTACCCCATCCCCCACCCTCCTCCCTATTTGCAAATCTCGGTTTGTTTCCTGGAGTCAAGAGTCTCTCATGGTTTGTCTCCCTCTCTGATTTCTTCCCATTCAGTTTTCCGTCCCTTCCCCTATTGGCGTCTGCACCATTCCTTATATTCCACATATGAGTGAAACCATATGATAATTATCTTTCTCTGATTGACTTATTTCACTTAGCATAATACCCTCCATTTTCATCCATGTTGACGTAAATGGTAGGTATTCATCCTTTCTGATAGCTGAGTAATTATTGTATAAATGAACCACATCTTATCTTATATCCAATTCACCAGCATATCTGTTGACTGCACCTTTAGAATAGGTTCCATATGCTCACCTCTCAACATCTCCCCTGCAGATCCTTAGGCTCAGCCACCATTGTCTCTTGCTTTGGTACCATGAAGAACTTTTAACTGCTCTTCCAATTTTCATCTTTTTTTCTTCTAAAATGTCTCCATGACACATCCAGTGGTATTCTCTAGAAAAACTAGCCAGGTGATATATTTCTCTACTCAAATTTCTCCAATAGATCTTAAATAAAACCAAATCATATAAATTTCCATAAATTGCTTTTGGATACATCTCTGAACTTACCCATAGTATGTCCCTCCCTGACTGGATTTGTACTGCTGTCCTCTGTGCTTTTCCTCATGGTCTCAAGGTCTTTGCACTGCTGTTCCCTCCCCTAGCACTTCTTTTCTGCATAAATTATCTTCGGCTAGCTACCTCAGCACATTCAGATCTCTTTCAAATATCACTAATAAAAGAAGTTTGGCTGACCAAACAACTTATCAGTGCCACAGCATTCTAACCATTGCCTTTTTCTTTTTAAATACATAAGTGTTGTCATTATTTTGCATTGTAATATTTGCTTATTTATATATGCACTTGTTGTACATTCCCCTACTAGAATGCAAGCTTCTGAATGTAAAAAAAAAAAAAATCTGTACTGTTGACTCTTCTAATTGTAGAATCTAAAATAGGAGCTGACAAACAACATGAATGAAATAATTTTTAATGAACATATTATTGAAATACTCTTTAATACTGAGATATCTTCGGAATCTGCAATTATTAATGTGTGTTTAAAATATAGTATTTATTTGTCTACTGATAGCTTCAATTTTCTGGTATTTTATTTATGATAATTATATTCATGTGTAACATTTGTCCAAATGTATACATTTGTTTTCTTTTTCTTTTTTTAAACCTTATTTTTAGAGTAGTTTTAGGTTCACAGAAAAATTGAGAGGAAGATACAGAGACCTTTTTTATTTTCGTATACCCCTTCCCTACACATTCCTGGCCTCCCTCATTACCAACATCCCTCACCAGGGTATTACATTTGTTACATTTGATAAACCTATATTGATACATCTCAACTGCCAAAAACCATAGTTAACCTTAAGGTTACTCCTGGTATTATATATTCTATAGGTTTGAACAAATGTATAATGACTTGGATCCATCATTATAGTGTCATAGAGAATAGATTCATCATCCCAAAAAACTTCTGTTTTCCACCTTTTCTCCCTTTTCCCTCCCCCAATTCCTGTCTCCATAGTTTTGCCCTTTCCACAAAGAATTGTTATATAGTTGGAATCATATAGTATGTGGCCTTTTCAGTTTGGGTTTTTTTCATTTCTTAATATGCACTTTCTTCCATGCCTTTCTTTCTTTCTTTCTTTTTTAAAGATTTTATTTATTTGAGAGAGAGAGAATGAGAGATAGAGAGCACGAGAGGGAAGAGGGTCAGAGGGAGAAGCAGACTCCCTGCCAATCAGGGAGCCCGATGCGGGACTCGATCCCGGGACTCCAGGATCATGACCTGAGCTGAAGGCAGTAGCCCAACCAACTGAGCCAGCCAGGCGCCCCTTCCATGCCTTTCTATATCTCGATAATTGCTGTTTGTTTTTAGTGTAGGACAATATTCCATTTTCTGGATGTGCCATGATTTACTTATCCATTCATTTCCTGGAGGACATGTTGGTTGCTTCTGAGTTTTAGCAATTATAAATAATACTGAATAAATAGCCACATGAGGTTTTTGTGTAAACATGAATTTTCAATTACTTTGGGTAAATACCAAGGTGTGTGATTGCTGGATTGTATGGGGAGAGTGTGTTGAGTTTTATGAGAAACTGCCAACCTATCTTCAAAAGTGGCTGTAAAGCTTTGCATTCGTTCCAGCAGTGAATGAGAGTCACTGTTGCTCCACATCCTGGTCCACATTTGGTGTTGTTAGTGCTCTGGATTTTGGATATTCTGCTAGATGTGTAGTGGTATGTTAATGCATTTTAGGTAATATAATATGTGGAGCATCTTTTCAAATGCTTATTTGCCATCTGTATTTTTGTTTGTTTGTTTTTGGTGCGGTGTCTCTTAAGGTATTTGGCTCATTATTTTTAATCAAGATGTTTCCTTATTGTTGATTTTAAGAGTTCTTTGAATATTTTGGATAACAGATGTGGATATGCTAATAATTTCTCACAGTGTCTCTTGTCTCCTTATTCTCTTGACATAGTCTTTCACATAGCAAAATTTTCAATTCTAAAGAAATCCACCTTCTTCATTTTGGAGAAATGAAGAATTCATTCTTACGTAGGTCCAGTTCTTCCAGCAGCATTTATTGAAAAGACTACATTTCTCCATTTGTTTTGCTTTTGCTTATTTGTCAAAGATCAAGTTATTACATTTATGTGTGTCTAGTTCTGGGCTCTCTTCTGTCCCATCGATCTACATGTCTATTATTTTGCCAATACCTCACTGCCTTGATTACTGTAGCCTTATAGCAAATCTTGCTATCGGGTTGTATCCGTTCAACTTTGTTCTTCCCTTCAATATATTGTTGGTTATTCTGGGTCATTTACTTCTCCATGTAAATTCTAGAATAAGTTTTTCTTTTATTATATTCTGTAATATTTTCCTAATTTTTGTTTTTTGGACATTCTTACTAGGCTTCTACTTTAGGACTTTAATCTAGTTCACTTCCTTTGAACACTTTATTACCAGGTATATGCACATCACTTTTTTAAATTTCCTTAGTGCTCTACTGAAATGTCTCTATAACAGAAAATTTATCCCTGTTCCTCCAACTTAAACCCACCAACGTTTTTCCCCATACTGTACTTTTGGTTTATTAAGGTTTTGTTTTTGTTTTGTTTGTTTTGTTCTGTTTTTGTTTTTTTGTTTTACTTTTTCCTCTCGTAGAGTGGCATTATCTGTGTTTTCTCTGCCTCTCTATTCTCAAATGCATATACATTAAAAGCTGACTTTTATATCGGACAAATAGTTGATTCCATATAATATTTATTGAACAAATGAACAGAATTTGCATAGATTAAATTATTAGTTAGGAAATATTAACTCACCATCAAACACACACCTATACCATATATATGGGATGAGTATGTTTTTGTGATTCCTCAACACTGGCAATGGCCATGTGACTTAGCTAATAAAGTGTGGATAAAAATAGGAGTCTCTGCCTATTTTGTAAGAGCCTTTCCCCTAAAAACTTGAATGCCCACCACAAGACAAGCATGCCCTGAGTAGCTGCTGTCCATTCAGCTGGTTTAGGATGATTAAGAGAGAGACGGAGTCATTCTGAACTCACAAACAAGCCAACCAAAATGTAAGGTTGTGTGAAATAAATGCTTATTGTTTATGCCACTGGGATTTTGTGGTTGCCTTTTGTGCATTATAATATGTTTTAAAGTAAAAGCCTGACTAGTGATGGGAACATAAAAGCCAAATGCTGATCTAGGTATATCCAATTATACCATTCAAGCAATACAAGCACTACACCTGGGAACAAAGGTGAGGATTTGTCCTTAGTGCATCCAGAGCAGTGGAATGTTCTTATCTTTGTTTAATGAAAGTTTCACTGTGTGACTTGTTCTGACAAATGTAATATGAATAAAAGTGAAGGATTTGAGATCCAAAGGAAGCTTTAAGCCCTGTTACATAGTCCCACCACTGTTCTTATTCCTGTGCCATGATAGGGGTCAGGGAGAATTCAACACAGAAAACAGGAATAAAGTCATGGACCTGAGTTACACTCGATTCACAGCCAAAAATTCATGTCAATAAAAAAATTGGCGGCCCACATTGAGAACCATCGGCATTTGGAAGTTGTAAACTAACTAATATAGAGTTCAAAGTCAGTCCTAGGGATGTGTAGCAACCATTAGATGAATGATAGCAACCCCATTCTTCATGATTATTTCAGGAACATGCATGCTACAAAATGTTGTCAATTTTGTCAGGAGTTATTTGGGGGAGGATTTTGATACAGGATTTTCCTTACTATTCTGACAGCTACTGGAGTAGCATATTTATAAACAACTAGGAATATGTGAATCCTGATGATGTTATTTTCCTATTTTCCCGGCCATAAGATCCATATTTACAATCAAACTGAAACTAATAAAAGCAGAGAGAAAAAAATTAATTAATGATATTATTAATCCAGTGAATAAAATTATATGCTATATCTTGTCCATCAAAATTAAATCATAATTATTAAATCTGAATTGTTTTTAAATTATTTATAAAAGAAGGAAGTTTTTTATTTTTTAATTTTTAATTTTTATTTTTTATTATGTTCAGTAGCCACTGTATAGTACATCGTTAGTCTTTGAGTAGTGTTCAATGATTCATTAGTTGCATATAACACCCAGTGCACATCATAACACATGCGCTCCTTAATACCCATCACCCGGCTACCCCTTCCCCCAACCTCCTCCCCTCTGAAACCCTCAGTTTGTTTCCCAGAGTCCAGAGTCTCTCATGGTTCATCTCCCTCTCTGATCCACCCCCCCTTCAATTTTCCCTCCCTTCGCCTGTGGTCCTGCATGCTACTGCTTATGTTCCACACATGAACGAAACCATATGATAATTGTCTTTCACTGCATGACTTATTTCACTTAGCATAATGCCCTCCAGTTCTATCCATGCGGATGCAAATGGTGGGTATTGATCCCTTCTGATGGCTGAGTAATAATCCAAAGAAGGAAGTTTTAACTGAGTTCATAATAGTGAGATTATATGCTGAAATGCTGGTGGTGGTAATTATATACACCCATTCCAACACATTTGTATTCAATATAATTCTCACTTAAAGATACTTAAAGTGTTGATTTATTTTATAGGGCATGACATTAGATCAAACAGATATCATAGATGTGTCCTATGAATAATGGGCTTATTGCTTTGGAAAAACTCTCCAAATATCTATTACCTGTTTTTATTCCATTAAGTCTAAATATATCTCTATAATTTTTATATCCAATATTTATTCTCTTTAAGTAAAAAAAAAAAAACTATGGGATGTCTAGGACATTTATATATCTGATGATAAACAAAGGAACATGGATATATTTTAAATTATCCCTTCAATGATTATTTACTACATTTTATTTAAATACCCTATTACTCTGGGTGAATCATAGATGGCACAATATTTAAAGTTTCCTTTCCTGAGTTTTTATGAGTGTCTTTGAAATGATCAAACTAAGTGGTTTTTGGTAACTGTTCTATAGAGCTTCCATTAACCTAATTGCACAATAAAACTGAGCACAAGTTGAACTTTATTTAAGGCTATTTAGTCCAGCCTCATTTCTTGCAAAAAGCTTCAGTTGATATCTAAAAACATTTGCAAATAACTGTGTTGATACTTGTAAATATATTCTATTGGCTCGTGTTTTAACCAAATCATATTAAAATCCTTGTATTTGTCTTCCTCTGCAGAACACGAGAGTCTTTAAGGACTTAATAACATTTAACAGTTATCTCCAATTAGGCAGTCCCATTACCTGACTCATTTCTATAAGATGAAAATCCTACTGGAGATGATTCAGAAGGATGCAGCGATTGGAAAAGAATAAAATTCCCCTGTTTACACTTCCTTAGGTTTAAAGTAATTTGTTTAGTGTTTATTTTCTGGTGCCATATGAAAACAAATGCACACAGAAGATATTCTTTATGTAAAGGCCTTTTTATAACTATTTTTGTTTCGCATGTTACTTTAAATCCTTATTCATGTTAATAAATATTTGTATATTAGAAAAAAATAAATATAAAAAAGTTAAAGGCCTTTCTATTTATTCAGCTTAAACATTGAAGTTGCAGCCCAGTTCAGGGGATGATGAGTGCATTTTCTCAGTTTCCTAGGATTTGTGAACAGACCATTTATCACCTGGAAGATAAGTAGGTATAAAAATTGATATTTTGGGGGCATCTGTGTGGTGCAGTAGGTTGAGCATCCGACTCTTGGGTTTTGGCTCAGGTCCTGGTCTCGGGGTTGTGGGATGAGCCCAGCAGCAGACTCTGTGCTGCTTAGATTTCTCACTCCTAATGCTCCTATCCCCCCAAATATCTCTCTTAAATAAATCTGTCTTAAGAAATGCATATTTCTGCACACATGGTTTCAAATTGTAACATCCCACTTAAAATTTAGATAAATGTCACTGACTAAAATATAAGAGAATTCTCTGCTACTTTTAAGATCTTTTGTTACATAGACAAAGTAACCTCCAAACTTGACTGCACATAAATAAGCCTACCAAAATAATCATTTTAATTGCATTAATACAGTATCAATGAAGGGATAAATTCAGCCTTATTCCTATATTTTTTTACCTTTTCAGCTTTTTACATTGTTTACAAATGGACAATGTCTTCCAGATAGTGATACAGTGATAGCATCTTGGTTGCGAAAGACTAATGAGAAATGTGGTTGTTATCTAGATACTCCATGAAACAATCATTTTATGAAAGGCAGTGTGAAATGATTTGTCTAATCAAATATGCATTATTTTATTTTGAACACTATTATGATATCAACCTATTAGAAGCTCATTCTATTAATATTATTTTGCATTTTATATGAATAATATGTTTTTATGTCTTGTTCTTAAAAAAACACAATTATTTACATTTCTATTAAGTTGTAATTTAAATTCTGTTTGGTTAACATACTGTGTAATAGTCGTTTCAGGTATACAATATTCTGATTCAACACTTCCATACAATAAGCTCATCACTCCAAGGACACCCCTCACCCCTTAAATCTCATCACCTATTTAACTCATCCACCATGTACCTCCACCCTCATAACCACATTTTCTCTATAGTTAAGAATTCTTTTCTTGGTTTGCCATTCTCTCCTATTTTTTCCCTTTTCTTGTTTATTTTGTTTCTTAAATTCCACATACGAATGATATCATATGGTATTTGTATTACGCTGACTGACACATTTTCACTTTTGCTTAGCATAACAGTCTAGCTTCATCCACATCATTGCAAATGGCAAGATTTCATTCTTTTTTGCGGCTGAGTAATATTCATTGTTTATATACCACATTTTCTTTATCCATTCATCAGTCGATGGATATTTGGGCTGTTTCCAAATTGCAGCTATTGTAGATAATGCTGCTATAAACATTGAAGTGCAAGTATCGCTTTGGATTATTATTATTATTATTATTATTATTTTGCATTTTGAAGGTAAGTATCCAGTAGTGCAATTGCTGGATTATAAGGTAGTTTTACTTCTACATTTTTGAGGAACCTCCGTAATGTTTTCCAGAGTGGCTGCATGAGTTTGCATTCCCACCAATATTGTAAGAAGTTTCCTTTTTCTCCACATCCTCGCCGACATTTGTTGTTTCTTGTGTTGTTCATTTTAGCCATTCTGATTGTCGTAAGGTGATATCTCATTTTAGTTTTGATTTGTATTTTCCTACTGATGAGTGATGTTGAGCGTATTTTCATGTGTTTGTTAGCCATCTGTATATCTTCTTTGGAAAAATGCCTATTCATGTCTTTTGCTCATTTTTTAACCAGATTATTTGGTTTTGGGGTGCTGAGTTTGATCAGATTTTTATGTATTTTGGATACTAGCCCTTTATCAGACATGTCATTTGCAAATATATTCGTCTGCCTTTTATTGTTATTGATTGTTTCTTTCACTGTGCAGAAGTTTTTATTTTGATGAAGTCCCAATGTTTATTTTTAGTTTTATTTCTCTTGCCTCAGGAGACATATCTAGTAAGAATTTGCTATGGGCTATGTCAAAGAGGTTGCTGCCTGTGTATTTCTCTAGGATTTTGATGATTACCTGTCTTACATTTAGGTCTTCTGCCCATTTTTATTTTATTCTCTGCATGGTGTAAGAAAGTTGTCCATTCTTTTGCATTTTGCTCTCCAGTTTTCCCAATAAAATTTGTTGAAAAGACTGTCTTTTTCCATTGGATATTTTTTTTCCTGTTTTGTCAAGGATTAGTTGAACATATCATTGTGTGTCCATTTCTGAGTTTTCTAACCTGTTTATTCTATTCTGTTTTGTTGATCTGTTTTTGTTCCATGACACATTTTTGTGCCATGGTCTGTTTTTTATTGATCTGTTTTTGTGCCATGACCATACTGTTTTGATGAATACAGATTTGTAAGATTGTTTAAAGTCTGGAATTGTGATGCCTCCAGCTTTGCTTTTTGTTTTCAAAGTTGCTTTGGCTATCTTGTGTTTTTTTTGTGCCTCCATACAGATTTTAGGATTGTTTGTTCTTGCTCTGTGAAAATGCTAGTTGGATTTTGAATGGGATTACATTAAATGTGTAGGTTGCTTTCAGTAGCATAGATAGTTTAACAATATTTTTTCTTCCAATCCATGAGCATGGAATATATTTCCATTACTTTGTATCATCTTAATTTTCTTTGATCGGTGTTTTATAGTTTTCAGAGTATAGGTCTTTGGTTAGATTTATTCCTAGGTATCTTATGGTTTTTGGTGCAATTGTAAATGGAATTCATTCCTTGATTTCTCTTTCTGCTGCTTCTTCATTTGTGTATAGAAATACAACAGATTTCTGTATGTTGATTTTCTATCCTGCAACTTTATTGAATTTGTGTATCAGTTCTAGCAAATTTTTGGTGGCCTTTTGGGTTTTCATGTCATCTGCGAATAGCGTGTTTTATTTCTTCCTTTGATTTGGATGCGTTTGTTTCTTTTTCTTTTCTGATAGCTTTGCCTAAGTATTCCAGTACTATGTTAAATAAAGGTGATGAGAGTTCACATCACTGCCTTGTTCACAACTGTGGAGGAAAAGCCCTCAGTTTATTTTATCCTCATTTTGGATGCATTAGCTGTGGGTATTTCATATGTAGCCATCATTATGTTGAGGTATGTTCCCTCTCAACCTACTTTGTTGAGGGTTTTTATCATAAATGGATATTGTACTTTTTCAATTTTTTTCTGCATTTATTGAGAGGATCATATGGTTCTTATCCTTTATTTTATTAATGTGGTATATTATGTTGATTGATTTACAAATATTGAACCACCCTTACAACCAAGGAATCAATTTCACTGGATCATGGTGAAAGACTTTTTTTAATATATTGTGAATCTGGTTTGCTATTTTATTGTGAAATTTTGCATCCATATTCATCAGGGATATTGATCTACAGTCTTCTTTTTTTAATGTAGTCTTTGTCTTGTTTTCATATCAGGGTAATGCTGGCCTCATGAAATGATTTTGGAAGTTTTCCTTCCTTTTCTATTTTTTTCAAAATTTTAAGAGGAATTTCCTGTTATCCTCTCTAGCCTTTGTCGCTTCCTATCTCTCCTTTCCATTCACAGAGTCCCCCTTAATATTTCTTGCAGGACTTGTTTAGTGATCATGAACTCCTTTAGTTTTTTGTTGTCTGGGAAACTCTTTATATTTCCTTCTATTCTGAATGGTGGCCTTGCTGGTTAGAGTATTCTTGGCTGCAGATTTTCCCATCCAGTATGATGAATACATCATGCCACTCCGTTCTGGCTTGCCAAGGTTCTGCTGAAAAATGTCCTGCTACACTTAGGGTCTCCCCTTGTAAGTTATGGACTTATTTTTTGTCTTGCTACTTTTAAGATGTTTGCTTTATCTCTATATTTTGCACATTTAATTACAAAATATGCCTTGGAACGGGTCTGCTTCTGTTGTTTTTGATACGAGTTTTCTGTGCCTCCTGAATCTGAATGTTATTTCCTTCCCTAGATTAGTGAAGTTGACAGCTATTATTTCCTCAAATACATTTTCTGCCCCCTCGTCTCTTCCATCTTCTTCTGGGACTCCTATAGTAGGAATGTTATTATGTTTGATGGAGTCACTGAGCTTCCTAAGTCTATTCTCATGTTCCATAATTCTTCTTTTTTCTCTTTTTTTCAGGTTTATTTCTTTCCATCATTTTGTGTTCTAGGTCACTAATTCATTCCTCTGCTCCTTCCAGTCTGTTCTTCATTATATCAAGTCTCTTTCCAATTCTTTATTTCTGGATTTTTTAAACTTTTTTATCTCTGTGATAATGGTCTCCTTGATGTCTTCTATTCTTCTCTCAAGCCCGGTGTGTATCCTCATCATTGTTGCCTTATTCTCCATCAGGCGTGATATTTATATCTGTTTTACTTAGATCTCTGGCTGTGGCCTTACCTTATTCTTTCATTTGGGATTAATTCCTCTGTCTTGGCATTTTGTCTAAGTCTCTGCCTTCTTTTGTGTTAGAAATGCCAGTTATGTTTCCTGATTCTGAAAATAATGGGTTTTTTTTTAAAAAGGTGTCCTGTGTCTAGGTACTGGTGCTTCATGGAGTGTCTCTAGTGTGTCCTGTGTGCACTCTGCTGTTGTGTTTTGTCTGCTCTATCCTTCAGGCAGTCCTCTGCAGAAGCTTTCCTTGCCTGCATTGGGCAGTGTTTGGTTCTTGGCCAGAATGTTGAGAATTTTAACTAGGTGAGCTCTGGTGCTTGTGAAATGAGACTCAATACTACTTCCACTAGAGCTGAGGCCCTGCATAACTCCTTGTTCTGGAGATGTGGTGTGGGCAGCGGTTTGTGCCAGTCTTCTCGGGGAAGTTGCCTGCCTCACTGGGACTGAGGCAAGCTAGAAAGCAGTCCCTCAGTGAGCTGCTTCCCTCAGGTGGTTCTGTGTTGATTCTAAGGGACAGAAGCAGTGGGAGTAGCACCATCCAGCTCCTTTGTACCTGTGAATGCATCCTCTCAGGAAAGAACTCTGAGAAGAAAGAAGAATCTCTCCACTGTGTGCCCCAGGGTTTTTCAGGTTGCTGTTCCCCTGGGGTGCCTGGGTGGCTAGGTCAGTCAAGCATCTGCCTTCAGCTCAGGTCATGATCCCAGAGTCCTGGGATTGAGCCCCATGTCAGGCTCTCTGCTCAGTGGGAGCCTGCTTCTCCCTCTCCCTGCCACTCCCCCTGCTTGTACTTGCTCTCTCTGTCAAATAAATAAATAAAATCTTAAGAAAAAAAAATGCTGTTCCCAAGCTGTCTGCCTCTGGGTGTTTTTTTGCCTGCCTTCTCACTAGGAGCAGGGCACTGCCTTCAGGGATCTATCCCAGCCAACCCTACTGCCTTTTAAAACTCCAGGCTTTAAGCCCTGCTGTTTGCAAGAACTCACAAAAATCAGCCCCTGTCATTTTCCAAGGAATGGCTTTGGGGAAATATTCTCCTTGTATGTTTACCTGTGTGTTCTGCTCTCTCTTGCTCTTCTCCCCACCCAGTCTCACTTCCTTCTGCAGCACCTGCAATGTTTCTCCACTAAACTGTATCACCTCATGTTCCTAATTCTTCAATGTGGCCTCTTTTCTGCCTTTAGCTGGGGAGGTTGTTCTTTCTTCAGGTTGATTTCTGGGGTATTTAGGATGATTTCATAGATATCTAATTGTATTTGTGGGACAAGATGAGTTTAGGGTCCTCCTATTCTGCTGCCATCTTTCCCAACTTCTAAAAAAAATAATTCTTTGGAAATACTTGCCTGCTCTTCAAAAAGTATCTTCTTTTATAAATATTCCTCTTAGGATAATACCAAAATATTATCATCTATATTTGTAATGCCTCATTTTAACACACCAGGTAAAGTATCTGGATATTTATTAGACAAATAAATAACCTTTCAAGTATTCTTATTCTCTTAATTAATTTTCTCACACCATGTGATGTAAGCAGGGTAAGAATCACCTCTATTTAAAATTCATAAGTATTATTTTGCTTATTTAAAAGCAGGTTCCTAATAATGTAAAATGTTATAATGAAATATCGCACTTTTGAAGACACAAAGGACTGCAAAGAGGGAGGTAAGAAGTTAGGGTGGAAGAAGCAAAGAAGATAAGGAAGGAAATATTGGGGGAGAAATGGAAGGACAGGAGAGAAAAAAAGAGAAAACATAGTATTGAGGAAACTTCATAGAAGTTTGGATTGGGTAAAGAATGCACGTAAAATAAATCAATATTTACTACTATTAGCTTTGTTCTATCCATTGCCCTAAAGAATATTTATATAGATATATAAATATAGTTATAATATAGTTCCATGTTCCTGATGGAGATTATAATCCCATTTTGTAATGGAGTAAAGCGAGCTTCCAAAATATAAACCCACTTAAATCTATCAGCCCATAACTGGCAGAGTGAGATTATAAATACAAATCTAACCAAAAACCCAATGTTCTGCTGATGTACCTGGGCCCAAGCATGCAGGAGCACCTGGCTCTGGAGGTCCCAAACAGACCAGGTTTGTCCACTTGCTGTTGATAAAATCCAAAGGCAGGGAGATCAGTGGTGGTGAAACAAGAATGAAGTTCATTTCAGTGAGGCCAACACCTGGAAGACAGTGGACTAACACCTCAAAGACTGTTTCCAAAGTGCTGAAAACATACTGAATTTATATAAGAAAAATGTGTAACAAAGGTTGGTGGGTAGTTGCAGGTGGACAGAAAAGGTCAGGTTGATCATTGTCTTAGGGTCAATCATGTGGGGTCTTGTTGGTGTCAGGGTAGTCGTTATTGAGTGAGGGATAGTTTTGGGTCCAATCACAGGTTGCTTTGCCTACAGGGTGTATTGCCTGAATTAAAAGGTAAGCTGGATGAGCACAACCTATTGTATGGAAGTGCAGAAACTCTATATTGTACATCTGAAACTAATATCACAGTGTATGTTAACTAACTGGAATTTGAATAAAAACTTTCAAAAATAAAAATAAATAAATATTTAAAAAAAGATAAGCTGGAAAGAATAACCATCAGTTAGTGCCGACTAAGGTAAAAATGGAGATATTTAAAGTCCTCTTTCATTAATAATTTTTCTTTTACATTTATAGTGGCAGAACTTGATTTTTATAGTGAAAACATTCCTGAAGAGGAGAAACGTGTACTCTATTGTAATGATGAAAATGATGGGAAATTTCAGGGCCCCTGGGTGGCTCAGTTGGTTAAGCGACTGCCTTTGGCTCAGGTCATGATCCTGGAGTCTCGGGATCGAGTCGCACATCGGGCTCCCTGCTCAGGAGGGAGTCAGCTTCTCCCCCTGACCCTCTTCCCTCTTGTTCTCTCTATCTTTCATTTTCTCTCTCTCAAATAAATAAATAAAATCTTTTTAAAAATTTTTAAAAAATGATGGGAAATTTCAAATAGTTACAAACTCCACAAAGATTCTGCTCTTTAAGCTTTGGTTCCCAGAAATAAGGAATATGAAGAAGGAAAGATACTTTTAATTCATTAGTCAGCTAAGCATTTGCAAAAAGTAAAGATTTACTATTGACAATCTACTGAATTAGCATCAGGATAGCTGAACAGAAGAATTTGCAAAATGGGGAAAATCCTAAGACCCAACTGCTTTCAAAACAATTTAATTTCCTCAGTTAGAGGGAACTGATTGACTTTCCTGACTTACTAAAAAAAAAAAAAAAGGAATTACAATAACATTGTTTGATCAATTTGTATTCAATAATTTTAGAAGTATTTACTTATTCTTTAGCATATTTCATGTGTGAAAACTATTGGAGATAGATGGATTAGAATCCCAATTTTGCAAATGATGAAAGTGAGGTTTAGAGTGAATTAAGTATTTCTTCCCAGAGCATGCAGCTAATGAAAGCAGAAAATATAATCTAGGCACTGAATTTTGAGTCTATATCTTAATTCTCTCTGCACAAAGTGTAGCTACCAATATGTTTAATCATGTCTGATTTCTATAAATGAATAAATAGAAATATTGCAAAAATTCAGTTTTAAAAAGGTTTTGTAGTAGTTATAGAAACAGACAGATATTTATTAGGAAATAAGGCATATTACCCATGAGAATAAAGTGTTAAGGGCCATAGCAATGAAAGAGACAACACTTGGTATAGAATATATGGAAGGATGACTTTACATGGACTGGAGCAGCTAACATTGGCATGAAATAGTGGTACTACAACTTGTACTTACAGATTTGGGAGAATGTCCATCTTTTTTTTTTTTGGCAAATAATAAAGGGGAGACAAGTGTAAAATCCAGATGAGAAAAATACCTATTTATGTAAAGATTCATGCATTTGTCCTACAACATGAAACTCCTGACATGAGTTACCTACATAAAAATTCTATTTCCATCCTATGAATATTATTTCAATTCCAATTAACCAGAAATTGCCATATTGCTTAGGGAATAAGCTATTGGATGTGAATTAAAACACATCTCACTATTTTGTTTCATTGTCCAGATACTCTGTGGTTTTGCATAATTTTAGTAAACTCTGTGGATATTATTTTTTCCTGTTTATAGTATTTATCATGATGATAGATATCTAATGATCTATTCTACTGTTTAATGGTGTGTTTATCTGCTTTTGTCATTTTAAATCATCTAATGTATTATGTTAAAAGTTTAAATGCAAATGCACTTAGATTATGGAACACATTGTTGAAATTTTGACATGAAAATATATGTGTAATTCAGTGTCACTAACAACTATCATTCTCACTTTATAAATCATCAGACCATGTGTTGTAATGAGAACTGAGTGTTATATGCAAATAATGAATCACTGAACACTACATAAAAAATAAAATCTTAAAAAAATAATAAAATAAAATGAGTTTAATGACATACAGATAATTGAAAATCTCTTTACTGTTTTGAACCACAATGTAATGTACAAATTACATGAGACAATAATCTAATTTAAATAGAGAGTTGTTTGACCTAAGCATAACTTTAAAAACATGCTTTTATGAGATTGTTGTTTTACCATACATTTTAATAGAAGGATGGTGGGGTGTGAGGGTGGCTCAGTCAATTGAGAATTTCACTCTTGACTTCAAATCAGGTCATGATCTCAGGGTCCTGGGATCCAGCCCTGTGTCTGGGGCAATGCTCAGCAGGAAGTCGGCTTGAGAGTCTCTCTCCCTCTTCCCATTGCCCTTCCCCCCTTGGGCTCTCTCTCTCTCTTTTAAATAAATAAGTAAATAAATCAATAAATCAATCTTTGAGAAATGAGAAAAAGGGATAATTACTTGAAGGAATGTTCTTGTGAGGCTGAAGAATGTGGAGCTTAGAGGTGAGGAGCAGCTATATATTTAAACAAAGTCTTTCCATAGTGATATGAAGGAACACATGGTTATGTGAGACTTTTCAGGCAGAGGATTTCTAAAGTGAAACTTTACTACTAGGATCCAGTGCCTAATTTCTTCATCACCAGGATTAAGTAGCCACATGAATATTCTTCATATCCCCATTTATTCTTGAAAACTGGTTGAATGTTTCATAAAAGGGATGATAACATTTGTGGGGAAACTATGTATGATGATTATTATATATAGAAAACTTTATGTACCTGAGATGAGAATAATATCTTAAAAATACCAAATATATTTAGGAGTATTAGAGTCTACAGAGCAACACAGAATACATATGTACTTAGAGCTATAATGTTTGATTTCTGTATGCAAAATGATTTTCATTTTTAACAGACTAGTTCCAGAAACTTTGCTTTGTTCTAGGGACCAGAGTTCTGAAACCCTGTAGCAAAATCCATCTGATTTGTTGTTTTCCACTGGAAAGTCAACGCTAAAAGTGGTGGTAAACCACTAATAAAGCAATCTTTTTATTCAACTTATTTTGGACTGAAAGCTTATACCCAGAGTATATTAAAAAGGGGGACATATCCATCTGTCCATCCATGATTTCACATCATGTAGCATAAATCAAGCAAGACAAATGTCTTTTGATCAGTTTAGGTCAGCTGGATTCACTATTTTCTCCAGAATTCTTTAGGTAATATGGACTATGTTATCCTGTGAGCTAATTTCTATGTAGTACACCAATAGTAGTGAAATAGTTTCTATATCATATGTTCTTCTTTTCATCTCTACAGAGATTTCAAGACTGAAATATTTGGAGAACCACGCTATGACTGAATTCAGTCTTCTAGGTCTGCTGCAATACACCCCCAACTCACTTCTCTCTCTCTTTATGCTTATCACCATGATGTTTCTTTTCACAGTAACTGGAAGCAGCCTCCTAATTCTACTGATCCTGGTAGACCACCATCTACATATCTTAATAATTTTTTCTTTGGCAACTCTCTCATTGACATCCTCTTCACACGTGCCTTTGTCCCCAAGATGATGAATGACTACCTTCTGCCTAAGACAATCATCTCCACTTTTCACTGAGGCACCCAGATCTTCCTGGGGTTGGCCCTGGGGTGGGGGGGACTGAGTGTATCCTCTTCGGACTCGTGTCCTATAACTGATATGTTGCCATCTGCAAACCTTTACACTATCTACTCCTCATGAACTGACACCTCTATAGATTGATGGCTGTTAGCTCATGGACCAGTGGTACTTTCAATGCCTTGATACATACTGTCTACACCATGAAATTCCCCTTTGGTGGATCCAGAGAAATCAATCATTTCTACCGTGAACTTCCTATTGTCTTGTGTCTCTCCTATGAGGTCCTGGGCCTATGAGACTGGGATTTTGATCAGCACCACCATTCTGCTTCTGGTTCCATTCTCAGCCATCCTTGCCTCCTACACACTCATCCTTTTCACCATTATCCAAATGGCTTCTGCTGAGTGCTACATTAGAAATTAGGTGCTTTTCAGCAATTTCCTTTCAGTGACTTAGAAACCAGCCTTTGAGAATCTGCTAACAGGATTAAAATCCCTGAGGCTTGGTATCTTCTTATAGGAACCAGACCCTTGAGTAACTCTCTCATTAATGGTATTATTGATTGTTGCTGTTGTCTTCCTTGGAAATTTAATAGTGTGAATTGAAAAATGACCACCAGTTGGCCTAATCATTTTCTGATTGAAAATTTTAGGTAAATTTCAACACTCATAGGTTGATGTCTTAGTTTAATGTCATTTCAGGATGTAAAAATAAAGGAATCCTGAAAAGTCATAATATTTAAGGCAACCAAGAAACAGGTACAGAAAACTGCATTAATTCTCTGAGCTACTTGCTGGGGATACAAGTTCTGAAATGTGTATTAATTAATCTCATGGGTTTCAGATGGGAGAACAGTGGGCCATTTAAGTAAAAAGACTATCTTGATAGCCATGCCTCTAACCCTGCATTCTCTATCTGAGGTTTTCTAGTTCATGACACAAAGCCTTCATCACAGCAGATCCAATAAGGACAGTAATAGTAATGCCAATATTCTGAAGTCTCTGCTGTCCCTGATTATCACCTCTGCTAGAGGTTCTATTAAGATACGCAAGCTATGAATTGGCAAATTCAAGGAGCAACAGGTTAGGAGTGTAAAACCTTCTGAATGGATAATAGAATCAATTAGAAAACTGGTAATCAATAAAGATACCTATGAACTGTCTAGTTTAGTTTAGTGATAAAGTGTGTAAGGGATGAATTCATTATTTTACCACTATCTAATACAATTAGATTGGATAAGTTGTCTAATCTTAGTATGTCCTTTTCACCCTCTGTAGTTTGTTACAAAATAGTACTATTCTCACAGTGGTATTTTGAGGATTTAAATAATTTTTCTCTATAAGTGTTATCTATGAATATTATCTATATCTTCTCTCTGCTTATGCACCCATACTCATCTCTTCATTCACATTTATAAATACATTTTAAAATCTCACTTGAAGACACATCATTCTACACCTGTATGTTAGGGGGAAAAAAAAGAGTAAATAACCCTAGATTTATTACCTTCCTGTTTTAACTAGAAACAAGATCATTCTTCATTAACAGTAAATCTGCCCACTTAGTTGACTTATTTTAGATTATAGGCACCATATGTACTAAAGAGAGTGCTTACTACCCATGTGATTTTTATTGTTCTCAGCTTCTGTATTTAAGTTGTAACCATGTGATTACGTCTTTGCAAAAGAGGTTGGGTGTGAAAAAAAAATCATTTCTAGCCATCTATCTCTGACTTTTCCATGGAGACATTCACAATCACGTGATCCAGGGCACAGCTGCAAAAAAGAAGAAAACCGCATTTGTGTCACGGTGCCTCATCAAATAGATGAAAACTTTGCTATCTTAAGATACTGAAGTTGCTTATTGTCATAGTTGCATTGATTACCCTACTACAGCATAACATACTATCAGATTTTCTCCTAATAATCTGTTAACTTGTGGTAGAAATGATTCACCATAATGCCAAATTTTGTGATATGCTTAAGGAAAATACATGGTGATGTTATTGATTGTTTTATTTTTAACTTGTAAAACTTATATGCACAGTATCTTCTGCATATATCTATAATGAGACAATGTAGAACAAGTCAATTTATTGCAAAAATATATATAAATTCCTAAGTAATATAGATTTTCTTTATAATTAAATATTTTGAGACTGAGATTTTCCTGTGAAAATACAAACGAATTTTTTAAATTTCTTATTGTTATGTTAATCACCATACATTACATCATTCGTTCTTGATGTAGTGTTCCATGATTCATTGTTTGTGCATAACACCCAGTGCTCCACGCAGAATGTGCCCTCTTTAATACCCATCACCAGGCTGACCCATCCCCCCACTCTCCTCCCCTCTAGAACCCTCAGTTTGTTTTTCAGAGTCCATCGTCTCTCACGATTCGTCTCCCCCTCTGACTTACTCCCCTTCATTCTTCCCCTCCTGCTATCTTCTTCTTTTTCTTTTTTTCTTAACATATGTTGCATTATTTGTTTCAGAAGTACAGATCTGTGATTCTACAGTCTTGCACAATTCATAGCGCTCACCATAGCACCCTACCCAATGTCTATCACCCAGCCACCTCATCCCTCCCACCCCCCACCACTCCAGCAACCCTCAGTTTGTTTCCTGAGATTAAGAATTCCTCATATCAGTGAGGTCATATGATACATGTCTTTCTCTGATTGACTTCTTTCACTCAGCATAACACCCTCCAGTTCCATCCACGTCGTTGCAAATGGCAAGATCTCATTCCTTTTGATGGCTGCATAATATTCCATTGTGTATATATACCACCTCTTCTTTATCCATTCATCTGTCGATGGACATCTTGGCTCTTTCGACAGTTTGGCTATTGTGGACATTGCTGCTCTAAACATTGGGGTGCACATACCCCTTCGGATCCCTACATTTGTATCTTTGTGGTAAATACCCAGTAGTGCAATTGCTGGATCATATGGTAGCTCTATTTTCAACTTTTTGAGGAACCTCCATACTGTTTTCCAGAGTGGTTGCACCAGCTTGCATTCCCACCAACAGTGTAGGAGGGTTCCCCTTTCTCCGCATCCCCGCCAACATCTGTCATTTCCTGACTTGTTAATTTTAGCCATTCTGACTGGTGTGAGGTGGTATCTCATGGAGGTTTTGATTTGGATGTCCCTGATGCCGAGCGATGTTGAGTACTTTTTCATGTGTCTGTTGGCCATTTGGATGTCTTCTTTGGAGAAATGTCTGTTCATGTCTTCTGCCCATTTCTTGATTGGATTATTTGTTCTTTGGGTGTTGAGTACAAACTGGAATTTAAAGATTATATAAGAATGGCTGAGATTACTCATATGTGAAGAGATATAGTATTTTTATATTTGAGTCTACTGTCTGGAAATAGCACACGTAATAAGATTATCCAGGTTTCAATTTGTATTTTGTTCATTTTGATTTCATTTCTATTTTACTTCTTGTTTTCCCCACTGTCATATACTAAAATACTAATTTATTTCTTTATAATTGAGTTAATCTTATTCTATGAGAACTTACTTCTATTCACAGAAGAAAAAAATAAAAATAATTAAATTCAAATTTCAGGGGACTGACACATTTCTGTATATACAATTTGTCAGTCCAAGTTTATACCCTACTTTATCAAGAATCTTCTGCTTCCCTTTTTCCACTTTCTTCCTGAGACTCAGTGAAGGTACAGGAGTGACCTTTTTGAAGGGTCTCATGATTATGACTGCACTTAGAAAGTGTTTTCTGGTCTGAAACCATTCCCTGATTTTCACAGCTCCCTTTGGTGTATTTATCCTAACTGTGATAATGAGTCAGACTTTGATGCATCCCTGTCTTGTCTTCCTCAGTGTTGGCTCTCCACGCACAGTCCATGCACTGTGGGGGATAAGGAAGTGTGTAAGAGTGTCTTGGCATTTCTTCAGACATGTTGCATTAGCCTCCACCTTGCCCTTCACTGGTACCAAGTGTCGTCCAAGCTCAGCCTTATCCTCCCTCCACTGTTTGCTCCAGCTGTCAACCAGGCCTGAGTCATAACTCTCATTCTCCAGGCTGTATTGGTAACTGGGGACACATAGCCATCCTGGCCTGTCCAGTCTTCTATAGCCACCCTGTACAGTGTCCACTGTGGTTCCCTCAAGATGATTCTGCTTTTAGATGCAGACCACAGGCTTCCGCAGGTTAGCATCCCCAAATTCATCCAAAGGGAGCTGCTCATCTAAGATCCCCAATAACTGTGCTTAAGACCACCAGGGGTCATATTAAAGCAGAGTGTAAAATATCTTCTTCATAGAATTTTTTAACTTCCTTCTATGGGTCAAATGAAAGTTCTTGACAACTTTTTAATCACAGATTTTTCTTTCTTTTGTCCTCTAAAAAAGATAGAATAAACACTGGGCTCTGTGTGTCCAAGGCTGGTTTTTTTTTCAATATGAAAAATCAAGTGTTTAATCTTCACAAAAGAATGTTTGTCCAACTACCTTTGATTGCAAATTCAATGCACTTCGAATTTGAGATAATTTTCTTTGCCAAAAACTAAAAAATTTTCTTTTTCATACTTTTGCAGTGAATCAACATTACTGTTAATTGTATTGTTGGAAACATGTAAACACTAAGAACAGGTAGGTATTATCTGGAGTAAAAATTGTATTAATATATGGTTTCAAAATATCACAAACTACAGTGAATAAACTTTCTCTCTGATATTTATACCTATTATGTTATTTTAGCTGGCATTTTAACAGAATGGAAAATAAAATCTTAATAACATATAATCTCTTTACTTTATTCCTAGAGGTTTGTACATTTGAACCCCCTAAAATTTGCTATTTTTAAAAAGATATCCCCCAGTTACATTGATCTGTTCTACTGCTCTTTTTGTTTCTATTTCATTGATTTCTGCTCTGATCTTCATCATTTCTCTTCTCTTGCTGGGTTTAGGCTTTACTTGCTCTTTTATCTCTAGCTCCTTTAGGTGTAGGGTTAGGTTGTGTATTTGAGACCTTTCTTGTTTCTTGAGAAAGGGTTGTATTGCTATATACTTTCCTCTTAGGACTGCCTTTGCTGCATCCCAAAGATTTTGAAGTTGTGTTTTCATTTTCATTGGTTTCCATGATTTTTTAAAATTCTTCTTTAATTTCCTGGTTAACCCATTCATTCTTCAGTAGGATGCTCTTTAGCCTCCATGTATGAGTTCTTTCTGACTTTCTTCTTGTGAATGAATTCTAGTTTCAGAGCATTGTGGTTTGAAAATATGCAGGGAATGATCCCAATCTTTTGGTATCATTTGAGACCTGATTTGTAACCTAGGATGTGATCTGTTCTGGAGAATGTTCCATGGGCACTAGAGAAGAATGTGTATTCTGTTGTTTGGGGATATAATGTCCTGAATATGTCTGTGAAGTCCATTTGGTCCAGTGTGTCATTTAAAGTCTTTGTTTCCTTGTTGATCTTTTGCTTAGATGATCTGTCCATTTCAGTCAGGGGGGTGTTAACGCCCCCACTATTATTGTATTGTTGTCGATGTGTTTCTTTGCTTTTGTTATTAAGTGGCTGATATAATTGGCTGCTCCCATGTTAGGGGCATAGATATTTACAATTGTTAGATCTTCTAGTTGGATAGACCCTTTAAGTATGATATAGTGAAACAAACTGAGGGTTGCTGGAGTATTAGGGGTTGGTAGGAGGGATGCAGTGGCTGGGTGATAGACACTGGGGAGGGTATGTGCTATGGTGAGCTCTGTGAATTGTGCAAGACCGTTGAATCACAGATCTGTACCTCTGAAACAAATAATACACTCTATGTTTAAAAAAAAAAGAAGAAGAAGAAGATAGCAGGAGGGGAAGAATGAGGGGGGGGGAAATCGGACGGGGAGATGAACCATGAAAGACGATAGACTCTGAAAAACAAACTGAGGGTTCTAGAGGGGAGGGGTTTGGGGTGATGGGTTAGCCTGGTGACGGGTATTAAAGAGGGCACGTTCTGCATGGAGCACTGGGTGTTATACGCAAACAATGAATCATGGAACACTATGTCAAATACTAAATGATGTGATGTATGGTGATTAACATGACATAATAATAATAATAATAATAAAAATATATCACCCAAATTGTGTGAAAGTTACAATTGACAAAAATGAAAAAATGAAAAATATGGCCAAATAAATTATACATATAATATGAACTAATTTAATAAATATAATAAATTTGGTACGTAAATATGTGTATATATATTATATATGTCAAATTATGTTTCTTCAATTACATTCATCCCATTTTATTTTAAATTATTAGATGTTCTGGTTAATTTAATAAAACCCAGAAAATAAGTAGTATTTGTGGATACAATATGACTATATACTTACCAGATGTTAGTATGTGAAATACAGAAATAGAGAAATAATTAATAAAATGATTTTTTTCAATAATAATAAATGTTAAAATCAATACCTCTTGGCTTTCCCCCCAGGATCTGACAGAGAAATTTCTGTGAAAACATCTGGGAAATTTTCATTACCCCTCCCCCCAGGTTGGCCTGAGGCCATCCTGCATTATTAGTGACTCTCAGGGGGCATTGCCACATGAACACAACCAAAACAACAAATGTTCAGAATAACGTCCAAGTATAGAATCCTACAGTCACCGTTGCAGAAGTCATGGATGTATCTGAAACGTCAAGTACAGAATTGAGAGGTGAGTTGGTAGTTTTTAAAAAGCAGAAAAACTACTCTAGAGGAGCACCTGGGTGGCTCAGACATTAAGTGTCTGCCTTTGGCTCAGGTCATGGTCCCAGGGTCCTGGGATGGAGGCCAGCTTCAGGCTCCCTGCTCTGCCGGAAGCCTGCTTCTCCTTCTCCCACTCCCCCTGCTTGTGTTCCCTCTCTCGCAGTGTCTCTCTCTGTCAAATAAATGAATAAAATCTTTTAAAAAAATATAAAAAAATAAAAAGCAGAAAAACTGCTCCAGAAAGTTTGCTCAGGATATCCAGGTGGAACTGCCCAGAAGTAAGAAAGACAGTGACCTTCTGTTTCCAACTTGTGCTTTTGTGGAGAAACATGCAAATGCTATAGGAACACTTTGAATACAATTACATAAGAATTGCTGTTTGGTAAGCACTGGGATAAGTTACTGATGAATTCACATCTCATTAACTAGAAGACTTCAAAAAGAAAATTGTACTTGGGCTGTAAGGAGTATAAATTACTATATACAGAATTTAAAAGAGAAAATTCAAAGAACCAAATGGATACTTCTGAACTTTTTATTTACTTATTTATTTTTATTTTTTTAAGATATTTTTAAAGATTTTATATATTTATTTATTTGAAACAGAGAGAGAGAGAGACAGGTGGAGAGGGAACACAAGCAGGGGGTGTGGGAGAGGGAGAAGCAGGCTCCTGGCTGGCAGGGAGTCCGATGCAGCCTCGATCCCAGGACCCTGAGATCATGACCAAAGGCAGACGTCTAATGACTGAGCCACCCAGGTGCCCCACTTCTGAACTTTTTAAAGACAAAGTTCTGTTTATGGATAAAACATACATTATCTTCAATTACAGGAGTAACTTTTGTGATCATAATCTATCCTAGTGAAAAATAGTGAAGTGGTTGATATTATGTATGAAACTTTTACCTGAATGTGGGGAGTAAGACACAACCCTACCCTCAAGGCTGCCACATTCAAGAAATAGAGACACTTGAAACCTGATGAGATGGGTGACAGATGCTAAAATAAAAGTATAGGTGAACTAGACTAGAATGATAAATGGTAGAAAAATGTATTTATCCTGAGCTGACCAAATAAATTCATATAACAACGTATGTTTAGGATAGAATTAAAATGTAAGATTTAACACATTGGACAACTCGGGGAATGGAACGCCAGGTAGTTTTGAATGGTGTGATGTGGCTACAGCCTTCTGCAGAATCTCTAGCATGGAGCAGATGAAGGTGATAGCAAATGTGAGAATGTCTGTAATGCGACATTGTAAGGCAATGTAGATGGTCACATATATGCACCTGATATGATTATATACATTTTAGTTCCATTTTCAATTATACTTTTGCCAATGTGGTTGCATGTCTGGAAGGAAACGCTGCTGCCATTCAAGGGGTCAGTTAAGAGACAGAGTTCAGAATAAGCTTCCAGGGGGTGTCAACACTGATGGCTTTTTAAACAACAGCGTTAGGCAGATTGCCTGGAGAACAAGCGCAGACATCAGTTTTGTGTTTGTTTTCTTTGTCTTCAGAGACAATTTACAAACACGATGTCTAAATTGGAAAAGACGAGGGTCAGACTAAGACTTACTGAAACAGGCTTGAGCAATGTCCACTCATATGAGAAAGGGATTCAACTGAGATGCGCAGATGATCCAGGGAATCAAGACAACACACAGAGTCAAGTCCTCAACAAATCAACTGGGGGGTGTGGCTTCCTCTGTGGAATTCTGTCAGTGAGGGAGACGTGGTTACATGGTGCCGAGGGATTTACCTTAGTGCTGACTCTTACTGTTCTTTTGCCCTGTGCACTCACTAAACCTTTAGTGAAATTGGCATAATGGTAACTGCACAGACAACCTGGCATTGCTTTTGTGAAATTAAAATGTGAGTATACAGAAACAAAATGGTAAAAAGTATCAATGCAAAATCTTAGTAAGTGATGAATGTGCAAATGAAGAACATAAATACAGAAAAGATACCCAAGCTACCATTAATTTTGTTTTTCAACATCAACAAAAATAATTTTCTTAGCCAGATTGTTCTTTGTCTGTGGAGTGACCTGTGCATTGTAGAATATTTAGGAGCAGCTACTAGATGTCAGTAGCACCCCCCAGTAATGACAACCAAACACCTCTCTAGACATTGCGTGATGTCCCCTGAGGAGAGGGCAATTCCCAACCCCACACCCACCCCTTTGTTAGGAACCCGTACATTACTGATAACTTAAGCTAAGCACTCAATATCACCTAATTATTTTAATTTATTTTACTTTTTCTTTTTTTTAAGAGAGATTATGTGCCTCTGCTAGTGAGCAGAGGGATAGGGTTTCAGGGGCAGAGGGAGAGGGAGAGAGAAAATCTCAAACAGACTCCCCACTGAATGTGGAGCCCACCTCATCCACAGATTGGATCTCACAATCCTGAGATCATGACCTAAGGCAAAATCAAGAGTTGGTCACTTAACGGACTAAGGTGCCCTGATGCCCCCACCTAATTTAATTTTTATACCTGTTTGATTTGCATGCTACAAGCTTACAGAGGTAAATTCACCAGATCAATGTCACATGTCTTATAAGTGACAATACTATAGATAAAATTAATGTTTGACATCAAAATTTGTGCAATTTACTCTTGAAATGTAGCAGCATCAATTGAACCTGAAACGCAATACAAAAAATCCTACATATTATTTTATTTTTTTTATTTTCTTATTATTGTGTTATGTTAATCACCATACATTACATCATTAGTATTTGATGTAGTGTTCCATGATTCATAATTTGCATATAACAACCAGTGCTCCATGCAGAACGTGCCCTCTTTAATACCATCACCAGGCTAACCCATCCCCCCACCCCTCTCCCCGCTAGAACCCTCAGTTTGTTTTTAAGAGTCCATCATCTCTCATGGTTCATCTCCCCCTCTGATTTCCCCCCTGCATTCTTCCCCTTCTGCTATATTCTTCTTCTTCTTTTTGTTAACAGAGTGTATTATTTGATTCAGACGTACAGATCTGTGATTCAACAGTCTTGCACAATTCACAGAGCTCACCATAGCACATACCCTCCACAATGTCTATCACCCAGGCGCCCCATCCCTCCCACACCCCACCACTCCAACAACCATCAATTTGATTCCTGAGATTAAGAATTCCTCATATCAGTGAGGTCATATGATACATGTCTTTCTCTGATTGACTTATTTCACTTGGCATAATACCCTCCGTTCCATCCACATCATTGCAAGTGGCAAGATCTCATTCCTTTTGATGGCTGCATAATATTCCATTGTGTATATATATACCACTTCTTCTTTATCCATTTGTCTGTCGATGGACATCTTGGCTCCTATCCACATGTTGGTTAAAGTGGCTATTGCTGGCTAAAACCATCGGGGTGCACGTACCCCTTCGGATCCCTCATTCTGTATCTTTGTGTTAATACCAGTAGTGCAATTGCTGAATCCTATGGCAGCTCTGTTTTCAATTTTTTGAAAAAACTCCATACTGTTTTCCAGAGTGGTTGCACCAGCTTCCATTCCCAACAACAGTGTAGGTGGGGTCCCTCTTCTCCACATCCCCGCCAACATACTGTTGTTTCCTCTACGTGTTAATTTTAGCCATCTGACTGGTGCTGAGGTGATATACAATTGAGGTTTTGATCTGGATTTCCCTGATGCCGAGAGATGCTGAGCAATTTTTCATGTGTTCTTTGGCCATTTGGATGTCTTCTTTGAAAAAAATGTCTGTTTATGTCTTCTGCCCAATTCTTGATTAGATCGTTTGTTCTCAGGTTGTTGACTTTAAAGGGATATGTATAGATTTTGGATAATAGCCCTTTATCTGATATGTCATTTGCAAATAACTTCTCCCATTCTGTCGGTTATCTTTTGGTTTTGTTGACTGTTGCTTCTGTTGGGCAAAAGCTTTTATCTTGAGAAAATCCCAATAGTTCATTTTTGCCCTTGCTTCCCTTGCCTTTGGCGATGTTTCTAGGAAGAAGTTGCTGCGGCTGAGGTCAAAGAGGTTCCTGCCTGTGTTCTCCTTTAGGATTTTGGTGGACTCCTGTCTCACCTTGAAGTCTTTCAACCATTTGGAGTCTATTTCTGTGTGTGGTGTAAGGAAATGGTCCAGTTTCATTCTTCTGCATGTGGCTGTCCAATTTTCCCAACACCATTTGTTGAAGAGACTGTCTTATTTCCATTGGACATTCTTTCCTGCTTTGTCAAAGATCAGTTGACCACAGAGTTGAGGGTCCATTTCTGGGCTCTCTATTCTGTTCCATTGATCTATGTGTCTGTTTTTGTGCCAGTACCATGCTGTCTTGGTGATGACAGCTTTGTAATAGAGCTTGAAGTCTGGAATTGAGATGCTGCCAGCTTTGCGCTTTCTTTTTCAAAATTCCTCAGGCTATTCAGGATCTTTTCTGGTTCCATAGCAATTTTAGGATTATTTGTTCCATTTCTTTGAAAAAAGTGGATGGTATTTTGATGGGGATTGCATTGAATGTGTAGATTACTCTAGGTAGCATTGACAACTTCACAATATTTGCACTTCCAATCCATGAGCGTGGAAGGTTTTTCCATTCCTTTGTGTCCTCCTCAATTTCTTTCACGAGTATTTTATAGTTTTCTGAGTACAGATTCTTTGCCTCTTTGGTTAGATTTATTCCTAGGTATCTTATGGTTTTGGGTGCAATAAAAATGGGATCGACTCCTTCATTTCTCTTTCTTCTGTCTTGTTTTTGCTTTATAGGAATGCCACTGATTTCTGTGCATTGAGATTATATCCTGCCACTTGACTGAATTCCTGTATGAGTTTTAGCAGTTATGCAGTGGAGTCTTTTGGGTTTTCCACATAAAGTATCATATCATCTCCAAAGAGTGAGAATTTGAGTTCTTTGCTGATTTGAATGCCATTCATTTCCTTTTGTTGTCTGATTGCTGTGGCTAGGACTTCTAATACTATGTTGAATTAGCAGTGGTGATAGTGGACATTCCTGCTGTGTTCCTGACCTTAGGGGAAAAGCTCTCTGTTTTTCCCCATTGAGAATGATATTCACTGTGGGTTTTTCATAGACGGCTTTTATGATATTGAGGTTATGTACAGTCTATCCTTATACTCTGAGGAGTTTGATCAAGAAAGGATGCTATACTTTGTCAAATGCTTTTTTGCATCTATTGAGAGGATCATATGGTTCTTTTTCTTTCAATTGTTACTGTATTGTATCACATTGATTGATCTGCGGATGTTGACAAAACTTGCAACCCAGGGATAAATCACATTTGATTGTGGTGAATAATCCTTTTAATCGACTGTTGTATCCTATTGGTTAGTATTTTTTTTAAATTTTTTTCATTTTATTATATTATGTTAGTCACCATACAATACATCATCAGTTTTTGATGTGGTGATCCACGATCCATTGTTTTCATATAACACGCAGTGCTCCATGCAGTATGTGCCCTCCTTAATACCCATCACCAGACTAACCAATGCCCCCTCTCCCCTCCCCTCTAAAACCGTGTTTGTTTCTCAGAGTCCACAGTCTCTCATGGTTCATCTCTCCCTCCAATTGCCCCACCTCATTTTTCCCTTCCTTCTCCTAATGTCCTCCATGCTATTCTTTATGTTCCTCAAATAAGTGAAACCATATGATAATTGACTTTCTCTGCTTGACTTATTTCACTTAGCATAGTCTCCTCCAGTCCCAACCATGTTGATGGAAAAGTTGGGTATCCATCTTTTCTGATGGCTGAG